>NC_139953.1:12860265-12903507 GCF_963454915.1 Gymnoscopelus microlampas
CGAACAAGAGAGAGACAGCAACGATATATAGAGAGCCAAACAGCACAGGGGCTGTATCCAAAATCACTGACACTGTACCGTACATGCTACATACTAATCAGTAGGCTATTCTACAACATACGTTTGCGTGCATATACACAATAGTATATTTCCTTTCGGACATACAGTACTAGTCATGTGGTATATCAAACCACAAGGAATGTTGGGAAAGTGTCCCATCTGGTGGCCAGCATAAGCATGTCCTTGGTTTCAACAAATTACTGCATTTTCAGTATGCTTAATTGAAGACTCATTGAAGTTACAGCAGAGATTTTGGTCCCTGGATCTGAGCTTATACATTTAATAAATGTGGAAAATATTAACCAAAAACTAAGAAACTAAGAAATAAATAAATAGAGAAACAGAGAGGGATAGAGAATAGAGATTTAGTGCGTGTGTGTGTGTGTGCGTGTGTGCATTATATATGTGTATCTGTGATAGTACAGTACATACATGAATAAAGATAAACTCTACATCATTCTCTCTCTCTCTCTCTCCCTCCATCCATCCCTCCCACCCTCCCGCAGATGGAGAAGTCTCAGAAGCATCAAAGTTGTCCTCCTGCTGACCTTCTGTCCTCACATGCATCCAGGACCTCTAAGGAGACAGACAGAGACCTTCTCCACCCTAGTGGGAACGAGGACAATAGGTCAATAATGCTTTCTTTCCTTTTCCCCTCCCGTGTGTGTGTGTGTGTGTGTGTGTGTGTGTGTGTGTGTGTGTGTGTGTGTGTGTGTGTGTGTGTGTGTGTGTGCCATTTCTGGAAAACTAGTGATTGCCATCAACAATTAACTGGAATGTATCTGTTTTCTCTCCACTATTTTGGTCTTTACGTGAACATGCTCCCATTCTCATCCTTCTTCTTCTCCTCCTCCACCCATCCATCCATCCATCCATCCATCCATCCATCAGTGGCCCTGTGAAGGACCATCATGGACCCCGGCGGGGCAGAGTGACCTCCGTCAGCCCAGATAGTGCCTGTTCCCTGTTCTACGACAGCCGGGAGTGCATCCCCAGTCATGGTGAGGCCTTAAGCCTGATTCATACTTATTATTATCTTATTTACACTGATTTGTACCACACACTTACTCTCAAAGGCCCACAATGGATATACGCGATCGGCCATTCTCGGCGCGCGACACCATCACACGAGGAAGAAAGAAAATTAGGCTTTACTGTTCATTTGCTTTCAGATTCGGAGGACATGCTTTCACTGAGCCAGGACAGCTCTGACGGGGAGAGGGAGGAAGAGGAGGAGGAGAGAGAGGTGGAGGTGGTGAAGAGCATGGATGAGGCTTTGAGGACGGTGTCTGACTGCGGGCAGGAGGACGTCTTCAGCGACAGTATCATGGGTAAGATCATGGGCGCGCGCGCACACACACACACACACACACACACACACACACACACACACACACACACACACACACACACACACACACACACACACACACACACACACACACACACACATTGTCTTTGCCTTTTTTTGGTTTTGTTTCTGTTTCCATGGCTCACTGCTCTTCTCATCCACAGATGAACAGAATGCCACCCCAACGCTCAGTTCGCCTGCACGATACCTGGCTGGAGGACATCATGACAGGTACAGTACAGCTGACTACTGGGGGAGTGTGTGTGTGTGTGTGTGTGTGTGTGTGTGTGCGTGTGCGTGTGAGCATGAATCATTCTGCATGCATTCCAAAATAATGAAAATTTGCATAACGACTAAATTGGGCAGAAGAGAATCTAAAATATTTTCATCCTCAGAAGTGTGTGGACAAAAGGCTTTTGGGGGGAGGGTATAGACATTCAGCCTGGTCTTATCCAGAGTAATGGCATAATTGCATGAGCAGGTTGGGTTTCAGCATGTATAACCTAAGAGGACAGGATCATACAGTAAAGCTGCCTTGAGATCTACTGTAAAAGATAGGCTGCCACTTTTCCTTTTGATTGAGAGACATTACTGTATATCGACTCTGTCAGTTGGAAACCTCAGATGTCCAAAACTGTTACTTTTCAGAATTCAAATTTAAAAAAGCAAAACATAGATCTACAAGCCCGAACGTTTCGAGCTTGCAGATCTGCTATTTTTGATACTTTTGTGTGACGCTTCAGTATGATCAATTAGGGCATTCATTTACGAAAAAACACAATAGGTTTAAATATGGAGATAAGAGGTTTCTACCCGACAGCAACGATATAAAAAAATACATACTGTATGACACAGTAACAGTCACACAGTACACTACTGACTCTCTCATGCTGTGTGTCTCTCTGGATAGGAGGAGGCCCCTGTTTGCCAAAGCTCATGAACAGGATGCAGTCAGCCACTCAGCCCGGCCCCTGGTGTCCAAGGTACGGCCCCTGATGGATAGCGGTCGCACTAAAAGCACCGTGGTGAAGAACTCCATTCACTATGGCAGGATAGAGGAGACCAAGTAAGTGCACCGTCAAAATCCTCATTCATTTAGCTAGTCATTTATCGCTTTCCTACGCCAATAATTTGATAACCGGCGGTCTCTCTGGTAGGAGACACAAAGAGTCTCCTTTGTGTCTCCTACCGGAGAGACCGCCGGTTATCGAATTATTTGCTTAGGAAAGCGATAAAAACAAAAACATCTCCATGAATTCAATGCTTCATGGGGTGTATAATTGATAGAAAATAAGTAATTTCTTGGGTGAACTACTCCTTTAAGCCCTATTTTGTATTTTAAAAAATACATTTAAAAATTGTGAAAATATTTTTTTTTAAACACTTCCCTCCTATAATGACATGCCCAAAATAGGGACGCCAAGTTGAAATTGGTTTACTCTGAGAGAGCGTTTTAGACAAAGTGCTGCTTTGTAACGAGGCAGACTGAGTGTTCATTTAAGTCTGAGAGTGTGAGAAAATTAAATCTAATTATGTGGATCGGGGGATCCACATACAGTAGAAACAACGTGGCTCCAATGTGGATCTCAGACTTGTCGGGCAGAAGCCTCTTATCTTTATATTTTTAGCTTTTCGTGTTTTTTCGTGAATTAACGCCCTACTTGATCATACTACAGCGTCACACAAAAGCATCAAAAGTAGCAGATCTGCAAGATCGAAAGCTTTTGAGCTTGTAGATCTGCTACTTTTACTACTTTTGAATTTGAATCCTGATAAGTCACCGTTTTGGACATATGAGGACGAGACATATGAGGACCCGACAGAGACGAGTGAAAATAAATAAATAGTGGAGGTACTTCTGTGGCCTACTGGCAGTGTACATTCAAAGTTTCCCACTGATCGGTTCAGTGGTTTGCAAGATTAGCTCCGGACAGACAGACAGACAGACAGACAGACAGACAGACAGACAGACAGATAGACAGACAGACAGACACACACACACACACGCCACATCATCATAGTCGGCGGGTAATGAAGGCTAGGGTAGGCTAAGCCTTCCCAAATGTTATGCTGGGAAATTATAGGAATTGTGCAAATTATATATAATATATGTGCGCAGCATTATTTAGTTATTAATTTTTTGAATTTTGATAATAAATCAGTAAAATCAGGCAAAAATAAGAATTAAATAACCTAACCCTAACCCTAACACCGAAATAAAGTAACCAAAAACAAGGCTGGGGGTCGCGCGCGGCCGACTCCCAATTGTCAAGCTCATAAATATTATCTGGGTGAAATTAACCAGGACGATTCTACTGTGTCGAATCAACCAAAACCATGAAAAACAAAAGATAAAAATGTTGTTCCGGCATGGCAGGAATCAAATCAAAGGGCACAGTGTGTGTTGATCATCCTTGTGTTTTTTTAGCGGCGTTAAATACCTGCTCTATACCTGACTTTGTCCGTGTTCACCGTCAACGTTCTGATTGGTCAGACCCGTCAACAAAGTGATTGGTCAAGCTTCATTGACACATATAAACACATTATAAACACATATCGATGACAAAATGTATCAAAGGCGCCGCTACCTTCACACAGGGTGTGATTTTTTTGTTTCTATGTGATTTCTTCTGGCTTCTCTTGCCTTTGCCTCATGTACAACGCACTGATACTCTTCTTGCACTAATGTCATGAACAGCATACATACAGTATACCAGCTGCGATGCACAAACCTTATTGCCAGACCCAAGGGGTCGGGCTTACATGAGGCTTTGTGTCTGTTTTGTCCATACATGGTATGTCACTTTGTCCCCCGGCCCCAGCCAAAAAAGTCTGTCCCCCTTTCGTCATAGAAGGGACATAGAAGGGACACACGTCATGCGAAGCCCGGCCATTCAGATTTCAACCACTAGGGGTCTGGCAGTACCAGGTCTCCTGGTTCTAGTTTCTAAACATTATGTACATGAGTACATAATGTTTGGATGGATATGCTAGTAGCTATGTGTAAATTATGTATACCTCGTTGTCTCTTTTTTTATTCCTTCTTTTTTTCGCTTCCCTTGCCCTGTCCGCCGTTTCTTCTTTCTTTTCTTTCAAAAAACGATGGAGCTTGCTCAAAAAAACTAATTTCACCCTCTGTTTTACACCTGAAAACCTGTGATGTGATTCTGATTCTGATTGTTTATTGATATAGTCCACAGTGTAGAGACATAGGAAACAGGGAGAGAGAGTCAGGGAGTGTCACACAGCGAGGCTGCAGGAATCGAACCAGGAGTCGCCGTCAGGCGTCAGAGCCCACGTGGTACGCTACGCGCCTTCAACCACAACCACGTTGTTTGTTTTATTCTCAGTGTTTTTTCTCTGAAGATAAAACGCTGTTTGAACCGTGACATTGCTCATATTTATAATGAATTTCAATGTATTCAGATATTCAGATTACAGTCATACATAATGTATAGACATCACATCACATCATATATAATAGGGAATAATAAACGTAGTTATTCATAGGGGTAGACAGACAACAGCAGCGACAGCCTGACCTCTATATCCACATACCAGACACTTCAACAACAGGGCAAATTGAGTGTGTTAACCCACGTTAACCCTGGTGTCCTTATTTTGGGCAACAAAAAAAACACATAAATTAACCACTTCAGCCCTATTTTATACATTGGCTATTTTCAAATAGCCTATCTACAAGCTCGTAGATGTGAGCTTGTAGATCTGCTATTTTCAAACATTTTAGTACTTTTACTTTTGGTACTTAAAGTATATTTTTGTGCCAATACTTTTGTACATTTACTCAAGTAACATTTTGAACACAGGCCTTTTACTTGTAACAGAGTATTTTTATATGGTGGTATCGCTACTTTTACTTAAGTAAAACATTTGAGTACTTTTTCCACCACTGTGTAAAAGTAGCTTATGTAAGATAACGGCTATAATTGTCAAAAAGAGACATTCTAACATCAAAGGATTTTTCACTGTGATGACTCATCGTGTGATCTCATCTCTGTGCTGTCGTTCTGTGTGTCTCTCAGCAGGACGGATGCCGGTGCTCGAGACAGGGACCCGGTGCCACCCTCCCTGCCCCAAAAGAAGAGGCCTTCGGGGGCAGGCAGGCTGTCCAACCCCCCTGCGTCCTCCAGAAATCCTCTCCCGGTGGTCAAAGCCGCCGGTCTGCGGAAGTCTCTGTCTGTCCTGAGTCTGACCTCCAACTGTACGTCTGCACACTGTACGTCTGCACACTGTGTGTGTGTGTGTGTGTGTGTGTGTGTGTGTGTGTGTGTGTGTGTGTGTGTGTGTGTGTGTGTGTGTGTGTGTGTGTGTGTGTGTGTGTGTGTGTGTGTGTGTGTGTGTGTGTGTGTGTGTACGGCTCTATGCACAGCAGCCATATTGGGAATG
The DNA here is from genome assembly GCF_963454915.1 of Gymnoscopelus microlampas. Taxonomy (NCBI): domain Eukaryota; kingdom Metazoa; phylum Chordata; class Actinopteri; order Myctophiformes; family Myctophidae; genus Gymnoscopelus; species Gymnoscopelus microlampas. The sequence goes on from NC_139953.1 coordinate 12,866,084, forward strand.
AATTGGGCCCCTCCCTTCCTTACTTCCTTCACAGGTGTTACCAATGATACTAATTAAGGCTCTGTTCCATTTAGTGTGGCATAGTGGTTGTCTCATTTTCAAGGACCCCCATAACTCTGAGAGTGTACAAATGGAACCAAATGGACCCTTACGGGTCCATTTGGTTCCATTTGTACACTCACAGCCACCATCAGGGGCCATTTGGGAACCAAAATGGAGTGTTTCTAGTGAGCCAACATGCACGTTATCAGCACCCTGACCAGAACGGAACAGAGCCTTCATTAGTATCATTGGCAACACCTGTGAAGGAAGTAAGAAGAGGCCCAATTTCTTTCCAATATGGCTGCTGTGCATAGAGCCTATTGGTTAAAACTGAAAAACATTGCTGTCTATTTACTGTCTACTACTCTCACTGTTATAAATCCAGTTCTTCGCTCCACGGCACCCTCTACCGACAGAAGGGAGGCACTGCGGCAGAGACCTCCACAATCCTTTGACACCCTGCCACGCGCCTCCTCCGCCCCCCAGACGTCTCCACGTCTGAAGAGCTCCAGACACAGCCTCTGTCTGATGGGGACAGGCTTTGATTGGTCTGCCAGAGGACAGGTCAAAGTCTCACCTCCAGGAAACAGGAAAGGTAACCCAGCCAGCTCTGCAGACATAGGAAGTTGGCAGTGGTGGAAAGTAACTAAGTACATTTACTTGAGTATTTCCAATTTCCAATAATTTTACTTCGACTCCACTACATCTCAGAGGCAAATATTGTACTTTTACTCCACTACAAGTATTTGAAAACTTTAGTTAGTTACTTTTCAGATATACATTTTGATATTTTGAAACATACATTAACCACTTTAGCCCTATTTTATACCTAGGCTATTTCGCGTCGCATCGCAATGCGTTGTGAGCTTGTAGATCTGCTATTTTCAAACATTTTAGTACTTTTACTTTTGGTACTTTAAGTACATTTTGATGCCAATACTTTAGTACTTTTACTCAGGTACATTTTTTAATTCCGAATGTGTACTTGTAACAGAGTATTTCTACATTGCAGTATTGATACTATTACTTAAGTAAAACAAAAGTGTAGTACTGTTCCCACCACTGCTTACATGCTGTTTAGCTTTTTTGATCTAGCACCCAGCCTAGTAGGTCTGGGATGTGAGTGTCTTTTAGCCGTTTATCAGCTTCTCTCTCATCTGTATGTCATGACTTCCACAGCACTGGCGAAGCGGCTCTCTCTGCCCACTTCACTGCCAATCAGACTCAACAACAGAGCAGTCTCTGAGAGGTGAGATGATTTGACCACAAATCAATAAGATTACATAACCAAGTCTTGGCTGTGTGTGTTGTGTTTCTTTTAAACCACTTTCAACCTTATTAAGTGACACACATGGTGAAACATAAAAAAAAATGTGTTTCTTTGACTTTCTTTGACGTATTTCTTTGACCTATTTTTCTCATTTGCAAAACTTTGCTGACTCTTTCTTTTGCAGTGCCAAAGAGCGCCCCCTGGTGCCTGCTCAGTCCCTCTCACTGACCGCTAACCCTCAACCAGGTAGGACTACCTAAAAGATTTTTTAGAGATACGTTTTCTATTAGGAAAAGATTCAGGTTGGGGTTAGGATCATGATTAGACATTTAGAGGTTAGGTTTAGAGGTTGGAAATAGAGTTAAACATGATTAAGCAAGATTTATCAAAAATGGCATTCATACAATCGCTGTCCTAAAATGTTGACGTCCTCACAAGTATAGTATACAAACCTGTGTGTGTGTGTGTGTGTGTGTGTGTACTCTGGGCTGAGCTGCCACACACTGACTTGAAAGAATATTTTTTTGCGCCTTCAGATGTGTCCGTCAGCGTGGAAGCCTGCAGGCAGGCTGCTGCTCAACTACATGACAGTCTGAAGAGAACCGCTGAGCTCTACACCAAGGTCAGAGAGAGCGAGAGAGTGTGTGTGTGTGTGTGTGTGTGTGTGTGTGTGTGTGTGTGTGTGTGTGTGTGTGTGTGTGTGTGTGTGTGTGTGTGTGTGTGTGTGTGTGTGTGTGTGTGTGTGTGTGTGTGTGTGTGTGTGTGTGTGTGTGTTTTGCAGATTGATAGATACAGTATGTGACAGACAGACAGATAGATAGACAGACGGGATGGTAGGTAGTCTATTGTCAGCAGCAAACTGAACTAACAATAACAATCAAATAATAACTATGTGAACTTCTTGCACGTCCTTGTGTGTGTGTGTGTGGGGGGGGGGGGATCGGTGGCAGGTAGACGAAGGAAGTGAAAGGAAGCTGCTCGTTCCCCATTATCTTACCCTCAAAATACCTACAATGTACATTATGATGATGATGTACATTTCAAAACGCGTTTCGGGCCTGTAGATCTGCTGCTTTTGATGCTTTTGTGTGACGCTGTAGTATGTTCAAGTAAGGGCATTAATTAACAAAAAAAAAATAGAATATGGAGATAATAGGTTTCTGCCCGACAGCAATGATAATGTGCGTAAAACATGACGCTTATTATGCCATCCTACAGGTGCTGAGCTGTGGAGCAGAGCCCAGCCAGGAGCAGCAGCACATGAGGACGATCCTCTGGGAGGCTCTGGGCTCCATGCGCTCCAAGGTGGACTCTCTGCCCTGCCCCTCCTCCTCATTATTACCCCCCGACCTGGGGGTCCGAGCAGATGTCGGACCCCCAGGGGGGTCCGTCATCGTGCCCTGCTCCCCCTCCTCACCCCCCGACCTGGGGGTCCAAGGTGACGACGACGGAGAGAGGACCCTGGTTCTGTTGGAGAAGTACTCTGAGCTGCTGCTGAAGTCTGTGGAGAGGAGACTGGAGAACAAAACCTGAGGGGCATGCGGTATGTACTGTATGTGCACACGTGCAGGGGCGCACGTGCGTGTGCATGTGCGTGTGTCTCTAAAATCGGATTCACGCTGGTATGACCGATACGACGTGTTGTGTGTGATAAATCAGGCATTTACGCACAAACACATCTACACAACACAACAGAGTCGTCCACAGAGATCTAAAACTGGCAGACATCTTCCTCAGTGATGACATGATCAGGTCAAAATAGGTTAATTGGCTGTGACATATCCAGCTTTATACCCTGTACATATAACATGTATATAACGACGCAATGTGACATAACTCTGTTTACACGATGCTGTACCCCCTCAAACTGTATATACGTTCCCCATTTTCAACTGTTTTTATTATATTTATACACTGGCTTTGGCAATGTAAACGTGTGTTTTCTCATGCCAATAAAGCTCCATTGAATTGACACATCCAGGGCCACGTAGAGATTGTTACTAATAATGACACAACAACCACACACACTTGTAGCAAAATCACAAATGCCACGTGCACGACAAACCTGTTTGTCCTGTAACAGTCCATGGCACACCCCGACTATAGGAAAAGGAATTGGTTCCAAAGACTAATAAAGTTGTAAAGAGAATAATTTAAAAAATATACAATTCATATAACACTGAGTTGCACACTTTTCTTTTTATTATTATTATTTATTTGTCTTACTCATCTACCTTCTTCAGTAAGATTATGCCTTCTTTTTGATGTATTGAATGTTAAACTTATTTAAGTGAGACCATAAGTATGTATGCTTTTGTTTCTCATAAATAATGCTTGTTATTTTAGGATGATCTTGAGCTCTCTGTAATCTGTGTTACTCCACTGATTTTGACATCTTACTGTGATTCCGTATTGTCTCTGAAAAAGCATTGCTGTAGCTTCAAGCTGTCTTATCCCCTGAGCTGCAAATGCAGACAATAAAAGACAGAAACGATGGCTTGTTTTTTAGTGCTCGTTTTTATTCAAAGTCGTACACTTAATTTGAGTATTGTTCACATAATCCTTTGGAAAGGAGGTCTCCAATCGACTCCGTCCTCGTTTCCAAGCAGTCAAAATTGACTTCTCAGTGGGATTACCCTTGTTAATAGTAATTTAATAGCATAGAAGGATTATTATGCTGGCAGTAGCATCTTTACACTCTGCAAAGAAAAGAAAAAGAAATGCTGTGTGCTTACTGAATGGTTATAGCTATAATAACATATTGTGTAGGAAATGAATGATTCTGGCATGGCACATCTTATTGTCTCAGATGATTAGGAACAAACTACCAATACATAAAACGTTTGCACAATCACAATTCATATGGCAATGCAATATTTGGAAAGCTGTTATCTCTGCAGGATGTGAAGATTGATGTGTAATAATACGGACAAAGACTAACACGGATGGACACAAAGGTAATATGCATCTTTATCCTAATATGTTAATGTGCGTACACTTGTGTGTGTGTGTGTGTGTGTGTGTGTGTGTGTGTGTGTGTGTGTGTGTGTGTGTGTGTGTGTGTGTGTGTGTGTGTGTGTGTGTCTGTGTAAATCTATTTCTGCTTGTGTGCCCTTGCGTGTTTGCACGTATGCCTACCTTTGTACCCCAACACGGTGACATGTAGGCTATGCACTTATATGTGTGCGTATTTACTTGTATATTTGTGTGTTAACCCTAGGGAAGTGTCTCCACATTGATGAAGGTGAGGACAACATCGTGCAGGATGTTGATTCTGTCGATCTGGTTGAGCTCTTTGACGTGGTGAAGGAACTCAAACGTGGGCGCGTTGTTCACCGCCACCCGGAAGCCCTGCATCGTGCACAGGATCTTCATCTGAAACACACCGGAGGATCCAACATGTAGGAGAGTACTATCCACAACACTCAAATAACTAGAGCCAAACCCATGTATCGGTTTGGTCGATATCGCATAGGCGAACATTTTCAAGCTCGCAACACATCACATTTCTATGCATTGTGAGCTTGTAGATTTTTTTTTTATTTACTATTCTTGAAAAACTTCAATCAACATCTTTTTCAAATTGATTTGTGTCACGGCCCAGGGGCAACCTGTGCCCTATATAAACATTAATAAGGAACTTTGCATGCACACACACTGCACAGCTGCTTCCCAATGCATTCACCAGCAAGCCGGCTAGGAACAGTATTTAGTAGTGTTTTATTGCATGTGTCCTTATGTATATATCTGAAGATATTCTAACAATCAATGACTGAAAGGGTTTTTAAATGTTTATTGATTGACACTGTGGGGAAGTTGAATTGTTTGTGGGGTCACCTGTCTCTCCTTTGCAGTGCTGGCAATCCTGTTGATTGGAATGGGCCAAGCACAGTAGAGGAGGAGGGGTGTGTGTTTATGTTGATATTTTGTTTCGGCTTTAGTTAATAATCTGCGAATGAATTGGCGGCTGGGAAACATTGTAATGAACATATTTAACTAACTTCTGACGTAATTGTGTAAAATAGCTTGTGGGCCTTACAGTAGGTAGCCTTGTTTGAGTTAACAGAGTTACCAATTAGTGGTCATGTGATAGTTTGCCTCACCTGCTTAAAAAGCACGCTACAGGTGAGGGTATTAGTTCAGTTTGGCTTGAGGCTAGCTGTGTAGACATCCAGGGGAGAGCTACCAGGGCCTTTGTAGAAGGTTTTCCCTGCTTATAGTATCTGACAAGTCCCTGGTTTGTTTCATTTTTTAAAGCTGTCAAGTGTTTATTCAGTTCAGTTATTTGGAGCTTTGTTTTGGCCAGTGTTTAATTTCTAACTATTATTTATTTTTATTTATAGTATTTTGCACAGACCTGCACTGTGAATTACCCTGCACTTTGGGTAAATGAAATACAAAAACCTTCATTGGTGGACTTGTCAACTTTTGGAGCCTTGGCCGTTCGCGCCTTTTCACAATTAGAATTGTTTTTAATTTGATTTGACAAAGTACTTTATCTGTCAAAACATCTGTAATCGGTGGGCTCCAAATTCAGACCCAAAAATCTGGTATTGGCCAGGCTCGACAGAAAACATGATCTATGTAGCATCTATGTCCTAAATTCAATCCCTGCAACAGCCACTGAACTCATGCATGCTCAGCCTAAATTAGAACCCAGAATTAGCTCTTTTTATTTGAGTAATTATTAGTAATTTCCTGGGAATGGTTAATGTTATTGGTGTTATTGTGAAGCAGCAAAACACTGTGACTCCCCCATCTCTGAGTTCCCACTGACCTCCAGGAGTCTCCCTGCAGTAGAGCAGTCCCCTTATCTAGGATGAGACTCCCCAAACGACTTTCCAAATCCCCTTTCCATCCTCTGAGCCAATCGTTAGCCTCAGCCTGATATTAACCATGAGAGAGTAGCCTAGTGTCAGTGAGTCATCAGTGGGTCTACTCCCCATCCTAACTAGACCTGTTGATCAACACTCACCTCGAATGGGCTCCCCGCAGCGAAGGGGAACGGCCCCTTCAGGTCCCTCTCCTCTTTGCACCAGTTGTCACCCACTTTGCAGTTGCGGACCAGCGCCTGCTTGCCTAAGTCATTGAAGCGGGGGTTGATGTGAAATGCGATGTCGTTACCTCTCAGGAAGTTGATGGTGAACCTAAGGAAAAACAAAGGTGTTTGATAAACAGGCACTGCTTCTATAGTGGAGCAAACATTTATCATTGCTTGTACTGCTCTATTCACAAATTTGGTTGCACCTCGAAAAACTTATACTGCTGGAAATAAAGATGAATGTAGCACTGTTCTCCTCTTCCCTTTAGTGTCTGCTACTCACAATATGGCCCTATTTTAGGCATGTCACTATAGGCTAAAACTAGCTCATCTACAGGCCCATAATGCATTGTCACATTGACAAAGTATATACTGTTGGGCTTAAGTGGTTAATGTATTCTACCCAAACAAGAGGCTATAGACACCTATTGTCTAAAATGGCTGAATCACGGCATCAGTGGACACAGTTTCTTTTGTTTGCATGTCATGGAGTAGAAAGAACAATGCAGATAACATGTAGGTGTCACTTACATTTTAGCTTTAGGCTTCACGTTGCCCATTATAGTCATCAGCATCCTGTCGTAAACACCTCGAGCCAAGTTCAGATTGTATGGCACGCTCTGCACAGCAGCACAGTGGAAGGGAACAATGTTAAACAGCTCACATAGTTTGCGACATTAATGACATTGTTCATTCATTCATTCATTCAGCTATGCATTCATAAACATACCCACCATCCATCCATTCACGTTCCACCTATGTTCCATCTATCCAGGCATCCATCCAAACACTTATAGATTATATAGATTATATTTCTATCCATCTACCTCTCATTCTCAACTAAGAGAGGCCCAGTCAGACAGCAGAAATGATCACACAAGGTTACAGACAGACAGGACATACAATACAGAGCCATACAGCGTCTCTGTCGGGTGGAAACCTCATATGTACAAAACTTTACTTTTCAGGATTCAAATTTGAAAAACAGCAAAAGTAGCAGATCTACAAGCTCAAAACGCTGCGCTTTGCGCCGCATTTCGAGCTTGTAGATCTGCTACTTTTGATGCTTTTGTGTGACGCTGTTGTATGATCAAGTAAGGCATTCATTTACGAAAAAACATTAGAATATGGATATAGGAGGTTTCTGCACGACAGCGACGGTATCTTCCTTACTTAATTGCATTGAACTCACCAGTGGTCCAGCAGCGGGTGGCTGAGGCCACTGTGGAGGCAGGAGACCCGGGTTCTGCCCCGGCCACCCGTTCTGCCCAGTCCACCCGTTCTGCCCAGTCCACCCGCTCTGCCCGGGCCACCCGGGCTGCCCTGGCCAGATGCCAGCCCAGCCAGCACCAGGCTGACTGGGAGCAGGAGCAGGGGGGGGTGCTTGGGGCTGGGGCTTGGGCTGGGGCTTGGGCTGAGGCTGAGGCTGAGGCGGAACAGGTTGATACTGGGGGGGCAGAACAGGTTGATACTGGGGGGGCAGAACAGGTTGATACTGGGGCTGAGTAGGATGCTGGGTACCGGGCCAACACGGTACGCCGCAGTTCTGCACTTGAGCAGGTAATTGGAATGGGGCGATGGCTTGGGATGGGGCTGGAGGTGGAGCTGGGTCTGGAGCTGCAACAGGAGCCGGTGCCGGGGCCGGTGCTGGAGCGGGGGCTGGAGCAGGCTGCAACCCGGGCCAGCAGGGTGTCCCAGGCTGCCCGGTCCAGCATGGTCCTGCTGGACCCGGAGGCTGGCTGGGCTGGGGCTGGGGCTGGGTGGGCTGAGCTGGCTCCATCGGCTGGGCGGGCTGCAGGCCCTGGGGCCACGCCGGGAAGCCGGGCTGCGCGCCGGGCCACAGGCTGTTGCCCTGTGGTAAATGCGTATGCGGGACAGAGCCAGCCGGGCAGCCGCCACACATTGGGTCTAGGTGCTGAGGGACGGGTGGAGGAGAGGGAGGAGGAGGAGAGGCGGGTCGGTTGGGGTCGGGGGCCAGGATGGAGATATGAGGGAGAGACAGAGTGGAGAGGATGGAGGACACCAACTTGTCCAACTTTTGCAAACAGCCCCATTCACGTAAAGCAAAACAAAAACACCTGATTTATAACTCAGATTAAGTCAAGGCAGTGTGATTGCGGTGACCTCTCAATGACAAACAGTATATGACATATGTGTTAGATGTGAGAGAATTGGAGGTGGTATACTTACATTCATTCTACCTGCAAAAAAACAAAAACAAATCAAAACCAACAAAATTCAGAAACCTAGGCAATCAGGCCTAGTTGTTTGAGATCCAAGAAGCAGTTCTCTAAAGCTGCAAAGAGGAACATAATCTGTGTGTGACTAAAGCCCTATTGTGCATCATGAGATTCACTAATTGAATGATGACAATGACACATGAGCTGAGTAATACAGTCACAGAATGTCACGTTGATTCTGGATGGCACGAGGGAGAGAGATTCTTTCAAGGAATGTGTACAAACAAAGTCTATTCTCTTCCGTAACATATGTTCTCTCTTGTATCAGCAGATTCCATGCATGGTCATTAGCGAAATGATTTAGTGGAGCACCCAGCCTCGCATTTCTGTTCCTTAATATGTGTTATTGCTTTAGCTTGGCAGGCTAATGAGACATAAAATGAAATACTTTCTCATAATTAATCATTTTACCGCATATATTATACACATATATATTACCATATTAAATATAAAGCCCAATTTAATGGTCAGTCAGTCAGAGTTGATGTATTTATCTACTGATAAATAGATTCTGTGCGATGTTTTATGGACTTTCAAGACAGTCTTTATAGAATATCATCATCATCATCAATTATAAGCATCATCTACACCAACATACTGTAAACAGAAGCAGTGGCAGCATATATTCCACTATTATTACTATGTGAATGATTGGCTAATTATAGACTTATTCCTCCGTCATTATTAGTTATCATAATTGTTAGATAAACAGTAACAGCATGGTGATAGTAAACGTTTTAATATATTCATCCACATAAGCTTGACTTAAGCGTCATAACCTTTCCCAACTTTGTTTAACATACAACAGTACACATCTCTCATTCTGCATCAGTAGCTCTTAAACAGCTTTTTCCCAGAATTATGAAAACATCAGAGGTAGACCTGGGAACGCTTTAGGTTCCAGTGATATACATCTATGGTTTAGATAATAGCAGTGTTTCTCAGTGGGGTCCAGGGACCCTCTAGGTTTCTTGGGGGGGGTTCCAAATGGACCCTTATAGGTCTGTAAGAGTGTACAAATGGAACCAAATGGCAGTGGTGGAAGAAGTCCTCACATTTTGTACTCAATACTCTGTTACAAGTAAAAGTACCAGTGTTGAAAATGTACTTGAGTTTAAGTACAAAAGTATTGGCATCAAAATACAAGTACTAAAAGTAAAAGTACCCATTATGCACAATGTCCCATTTCACAAATCTCCAAATAATGTATAAAATCCTTTGAAAATAGCAGATCTACAAGCTCACAACGCGTCGCGAAGCGACGCGTTGTGAGCTTGTAAATCTGCTATTTTCAAATAGCCAAAGTATAGTATAGGTTAATGTATGTACAAAGTATGGGTCCATTTGGTTCCATTTGTACACCCCATTTGAGTTATGGGGGTATTTGAGATTAAAAAGTTTGAGAGCCACTGTGGAACCAGGCTCCACAGATAGCATTTAAAATAAAGTTGTTACCTGTTGTTCTTGGGTCCTCAGAAGCAGGCTGTATAGATTGTGGTGTGGTTAAGGAGAATCAGGCAGCTTACAGCCAAACAAACACACACACACAGTCTTTTATACTGCTGCCAACCCTTTAGCCACTCCTAACCTCTCTGTCCCATTGCCCAGAAAACACCCACCCAAACAGGAAATGTTGTCACAACACAAAGGTAAACAAGTTCTGGTGGGTTGTGCTTAACTTGTGAAGATGCAAAATATTCAAGATTCAATTAGATATTCAAGATACTTTGTTGTTACATCCCATTATACAAAGTACAAAGAGAGTAAAATTTGGTTTTGACTCCTCGTACATTGCAGCAACAATGGAAATAGCATAGCAATAACTCGGTGGGGACCCTTGGGAGTATGGTGCCCGCAGCCCGCCCGGCATCAAGTCAGTCGCATAAGCGGTTGTACAGAATCGCAAGTCTGATCAATATACACATACAATATATTGGCATGTATGGAGATCTGATTATCCAGAACCGCTGACCAGACCAATATGCCCACATATTCTGGTGACAATATATGGGCGTAAAAGGGACATGGACAGACAGATACAGAGTTAACCATATATGGGCATAAAAGGGACACAGCCAGATAGACGGGTACAACGCGTACAAAGGGTATTTATTGCACTAGAGGTTCGGCCCTCACATCTAGAGTTCGGGCCTTGTCTGTTTGATCTTTTTCGGACCCCAGGTTGAAACCTAAGTGGGTTTAAGCCATCACATCTTAGTGACCAGTGTAAAAGGTTAGCACATTCTCCAGCAGGCCACTCCGTCTGTTTTTTCCTCAAACATCCCAGTAACACAAGGGGCTTTTCTCCTCCTAATGTGGTTGACTTCATTGCAAAGCACTGCAGTCATAAGACTCTGACACACCACGACGCCACGGCTCTGGCGTAGTTGTGCTGTGCACAGCACAGTAACAAAGTTACAGCAGATACATAGAACATACATGCCTATGGTTAGTATGCCTATGGACAAATTAGCACAATATGCAATTTTTACACACCTCATATTAAGGACCTCAATGGAAACAAGCTCTAAGCTTTTGTGCGTTATCCATTTGATTATGGTGGATCAGATGTATGATCAATAAAGATATCAATCAATCAAACTCCCGTAACTCTCAGAATGTACAAAGGGAAGCAAATAGACCTGTACAGGTCCATTTGGTTCCATTTGTACACTCACCTGCAAGGGTCCATTTGGAACCCCCTCAAGGAACCCTGAGGGTCCCTGTGCTCCATGTTGAGCCCTATTGTAATGCAAGGAATTATCAACAGTAACTGGGTTTATTTGTGTGAATGAAAACACCTAAATTTCACCTTCAAATGAACTGCTAATCCTTGAGGTTCACATTGTTGTTGTTGTTGTTGCCACTCACAATGATCCATGTACAATTGGATCATTTGCTGCAGATATATTTTTGTTTATTGGGTTTTCTTTATCTACTTTAGAACTGTTTATGAAGAAATATAGAACATTCTAAAGGGTTCACAAACTTTGAAACACCACTGTAAGTGTTATAAAGGAAAAGGTCAACACATAATTGTTTGAGGCGTAAACAGTGGGAGTGAGGAGGCATGACTCCGAAGGCCATACCACGTCCCCAACCTACATGTGTCCAGCGAAGATATTTAGTGTAGCCCTTTAGAATATGGTCAACCAAGTATGGAGCCCATGAGAATACAGTAATTATATATATATAGCTGATATATTGACTGATAATTGCTCTAACAATTATAAGTCAATATCAGTCACCAGAACCAGTGATGTGTTTTCAGTGAATCAAACCAGTGTCTATTGAGTGAGAGCTATTGCCAACGTAATACAAGAAAAATAAATGTGAATAAAATACAATATGGAACTAAAATCAATGTATGGTTTTTATTCTCAAAGCAGCACAGTAAGCAGCATTACAGGCAGATAAATGCAAACATGACGTCATGCACAAATTATTGAGTCATTTCAAAATTGAGATTACAACAACAAAGTTAGCAAATCAAATAATGTTTACAGCAGTCTACACTCTACAGCATGAGATGATGCGGCTTGCACTTGGAAATGTCTATAATTGAATCGTAGTTCAAACCTGACTCATATAATAACCCCATTTATGGTTAACTTTCCTCTTCTACCCTGGATCTGAACCCAGTTTCCTACGCAAGTGCTGAAATTTCTATTAATTTCTTCTAATAGGGCTGGTCTACTTGCTCTGGGAATAAATGTAATCTCTTTAATCAAAATTTGTGTCAGATCCTGTGTCTAGGTGAGACATGACCTTTGACAAAATCTCAATGTCTCAATAGAAGAGCAGGGAGACAAAAACACAAACCACCCCAATTGTATAAGTTATATTGTATTAACATACTCTAGCATGATGAAACAAAGATACAGATATGGGTAGAGAAGTAACAGTATAATATAAAAGACAGTATAAAGATGATTTAACATCCGACCTGGCCTTCTACTCCTGGGCTGGTCAAGTGTGCATAATGTATAGAAACAGGCGAAGGTAACAAAAACAGCATATAAATGGACTTGAAATAGACTTAGTTATCTCCATGATAAAGGAAGTTTACATTATAAATTATATTATTAAAATATATTTTCTGTTTACTAAAGAGCTGGAGAGAGAGGGAGACCCCTATTACTTACTATCTTTTAGGAAGTTTTTCAAAACCTTTTTAGGTGGGTGTCTGCGGCCACATATACAGTATATGATTGATTGATTTTTCTTTGTTAAAGTGTCATGCTTCCAACGAAGCCCCGCCCATATGGACTTACAGGACACCTTTACATTTCATTTGACATGAACAATGAACCGACATGATAATTCACAAACAATGATCACTCACTCAAGCTTCATACAGTATATATTAATTTGGGGGTCCTTGACAATTCACAAACAATGATCAAACGAATAACAAACTAAAACACTCAAGCTTCATACAGTATATATTAATTTGGGGGTCCTTGACTTGAAAACGTTTTACAACCACTGCTGTACGTAGCACACATGAACATGTATTCACATCAACATATCTCTGTCTGTCTCTATCAGTCCAAAGCCTTAACCCTGTCTGTATATCTATTACACTAGTTGGCAGCAATGATTACTAGGGGAATATAGAGCTATTTGTATTTAACATTTATATGAACTAAATAATATCCCTTACAGCATACCACTCAAAAGTTAAAGGTTAAAGGGGAGTGACACAGACAGGTTTAGGCCAATAAATGCTTCAAAATAATCCATTCGACGTCAGAACTTTTTCGGATGGCCTGTCCAAAAAAATAACTTCTGAGAGACAAATGTCCATTCATACTGCCTCCAAACTGTTCTGTGTTCTGAATGCCAGCCAGTCACTAATCTGATCAATGAATCGCAGCTGTAGCAGCTTCCTCAGTCATCTCCAGCGACTGAAGCCAAGCCAGCAGAATGGATTCAATACCTGGATGTGGTTCCGACATGCTGTGGGCAATCCGTCATGGAGGTAGGCAGATCAGGAGTTCTGAATGACGTCGATTTGTAGTTATGACCTACCCTGTCCGAACAGTTCTGTTCGGATGGAGTATGTATTGGGCTGTAGGGCCAGGAGTTACCCAGTGCTATCTGAGGAAGGGTATCAGTCGTTGTTCAGACACAGGAAGCCCATGATGGAGAACAGATAGACCAGGATGAGAGCTAACAGAGCGGTCAGCAGGAAGGAGCAACTGTTAAGAAAGAGAGTGAAGGAGAAATAGGAAGGAAGAGGGAGGGAGAAAGAGACCATTTTTAGCATTTCTTGTACATGTTTGAATTGAGATATCACTTAATTAAACTGGTCCAACAGTTCTGACATAGATATAATTTTCACACTTTCTGAGCTGAAAACACAAAAACTCACAAAATAATGCTCTGATAATACGTACAGTATCACAGTCCCAGGGTGGAGGTCAGGACGTAGGCTAGAGCAGCTCCACTTTCATCAGCATGCCCAGGATGAACTTCCCATTGTTCCCCACCGAACTCACTGGAAACAACACATTACACATTACTGTTACTACCTGCTCCCAGATGCTTGATGGGTAATGTAGTTTAGTCTACAAACCACAAATTGTGGTATTACTTCATTTACTTAAGTATAAAGGTGTTGTTGTGGCTGGTGTCTCCTTGGACATCCACTGGAGTGATTTGGTTTATTGTGATGATTTCTGTAACATGTTTGTTTTAAGGGTCAAGGTTGTTAACCTCATTCCCAACCCCCAATATGGAGGACTAGCGATTGTCCTTAGTCTGACCCCTACCCTTTGAGCTGTCTGGCATGGTTGCTGCCAGGAGAGCTCTCTGGGTCACTGGGATAACACAAGCTCCTCCACCACGGCAAGGTGACAATCATAGGAGGAGACCCAATTTAGTCATTGCCAATTCCCAACTGTCCCCAAGTGTCCTGCAGTCCCTGTTGCTGCTATAAACTGCCATGTGCATCAAGGTTATTATAGTTAACTAAAATTAGCGAAATAACTAAAAATGTAATTGAAAAAAACATTTAAGTTAACTGAAACAAAAACTAGGGTAAAAAAATACAACTAATTGAAACTGTATATCCTTACTAAGACTAATTAAAACAAAAAAAAGGAAATATCCTTACTTTTTGTCTTACATAACGACTAGTACTGTACCAATTTCAACTGTGAATACATCTTTTAAAATGTTATGTTTTTATTACACAATACCTTTTATGACCTTTCTGAGTCTCACCCCTGACAAATACCCCATATTACAATAAAGAACTAACACTACATCTAATAAAAAACTAAACTAAGTCTTTTCCAAAACTAAAAACTTAACTAGCAAAGCCACTTTAAAAACAAACTGAAAACATAAGTCAAAACTAAATTCAGAACTAAAACAACCTTCTGCAGTGCAGCAAAAAGAACATGATCACTTGATCCATCCAGCTTCCCACCTGCAAACACTGTAGCCAATTGTGTTTGTTGGAGCGGCCAGCCAAGCTGGAAGCACTGCTGCTGCTGGGTATTGAACCCAGCTGCCTGCGTGGTGTGACAGTGTTTTACCACTACCACACCCAGACGCTCCATAACGTTTAGAGTGTGTGTGTGTGTGTGTGTGTGTGTGTGTGTACAGACAGACAGACAGACAGACAGACAGACAGACAGACAGACAGACAGACAGACAGACAGACAAGATACAGATACAGTATATATATATATTTATTTTTTTTGTTTTTAGTATTTTATTATTTTTTGCATTTTATCATGTAAATAAACTTTATTTATATAGCACTTTTCAAAAGCAGGTTTACAAAGTGCTTCACATACAGTACATAAAAACAAACGTGTTTGCTTACAGTACCAAGGCAATCTAGACAAATAAACAACTAACAAAGTGACTTACCAGTTGGGGATACAAACCTGAAGAGCCAGGCTCACTGGTAAGGTAATGCAGCTGCCTTCATGCTACAGTCGTCCATCCTTCCTAGAAACACGTCCACCAGGAGCGGTTAGGAGTAGGGCTAACCCAGCTCAACTGGGGAGACCTCTGTGACCAGTCAGAAGGGACTCCTGTGCTTGCTGCAATCAATTCATCTCAACCTGAGTTTATTATTATTTACAAAGTAATAAAAAAAGAGACTGTACAGACAGACAGACAGACAGACAGACCAGATACAGATACAGTATATATATATATTGTTTTTTCTTTTGTTTTTTAAAGTTTTTTTTGTTTTTTTTTGTTTTTTTGGCATTTTATCATGTAAATAAACTTTATTTATATAGCACTTTTAAAAAGCAGGTTTACAAAGTGCTTCACATACAGTACATACAAAAACAACCGTGTTTGCTTATAGTACCAAGGCAATCTAGACAAATAAACAACAAAGTGACTTACCAGTTGGGGATACAAACCTGAAGAGCCAGGCTCACTGGTAAGGTAATGCAGCTGCCTTCATGCTACAGTCGTCCATCCTTCCTAGAAACACGTCCACGCGCACCAGGAGCGGTTAGGAGTACGGCTCAACTAACCCAGCTCAACTGGGGGGACCTCTGTGACCAGTCAGAAGGGACTCCTCACTCCTGTACAGACAGGCAGACAGGCAGGCAGACAGGCAGGCAGGCAGGCAGACAGACAGACAGACAGACAGACAGACAGACAGACAGACAGACAGACAGACAGACAGACAGACAGACAGACCAGATACAGATACAGATACAGTATATATATTTTTTTTTAGTTTTTTAAAGTTTTTTTTGCATTTTATCATGTAAATAAACTTTATTTATATAGCACTTTTAAAAAGCAGGTTTACAAAGTGCTTCACATACAGTACATAAAAAAACAACCGTGTTTGCTTATAGTACCAAGGCAATCTAGACAAATAAACAACAAAGTGACTTACCAGTTAGGGATACAAACCTGAAGAGCCAGGCTCACTAGTAAGGAAATGCAGCTGCCTTCATGCTACAGTCGTCCATCCTTCCAAGAAACACGTCCACGCGCACCGGGAGCGGTTAGGAGTAGGGCTCAACTAACCCAGCTCAACTGGGGGGACCTCTGTGACCAGTCAGAAGGGACTCCTGTGCTTGCTGCAATCAATTCATCTCAACCAGAGTTTATTATTATTTACAAAGTAATACAAAAACAAAAATAAATGATAGAGTAGATACCTTGTTGTTTGATTGTCGCCTTCAGCTGAGAGCTCCTCTAGTCTCCTCTCATCTAGTCTACTCTCATCTCTCCTCTCATCTCTCCTCCTCTCGTCCTCTCATCTCTCCTCCTCTCGTCCTCTCTTCCTCTCATCTCTCCTCCTCTCATCCTCTCGTCCTCTCATCTCTCCTCCTCTCGTCCTCTCCTCCTTTCGCCCTCTCATCTCTCCTCCTCTCGTCCTCTCATCTCTCCCCCTCTCCTCCTCTCGTCCTCTCCTCCTTTCGTCCTCTCATCCTCTCCTCCTCTCATGTCTCGTCCTCTCCTCTCTGCTAGTCTCCTCATCTCCTCTAGTCTACTCTCATCTAGTCTACTCTCATCTCTCGTCCTCTCCTCCTCTCGTCCTCTCCTCTCATCAAAGTCGGGTCCTTGTATGGCGATCTCTGACGGCCCCATATATGGGTACCTTACTTACCTTGTATATGGTTTTTGTTCCATGGTTAGGTCCAATCCTCTCCAACAACCACTTACCTGGGGCTCAGCACCGCGGCTCCCCGCTGTCCACACTGTCCCCACGCTCCCCGCTCAAAGCTGACTCAAAGAAGGCGTCCCAGTCCACGTTGTCGTTCACCACCACCTCCTCGCTCAAGGCCGAGTCGAGGAAGTCCAAGTCTTCCTCTACAGGGCTGGTGCTGCTCAGTGGCTCGCCACTGTACAGACTCAGGTCCCCGCTCAAGGCCGGATCGAGGAAGTCCGAGTCCAAACCCCAGTCGAAGTTGACCGTCTGGTCGTCCTCTATGGGGCTGGTACTGCTCAGCGGCTCGCCGCTGTCAAGACTCCTCAAGGCCGAACCAAGGAGCAGACTCAGCTCCCCGCTCAAGCCCGAACCAAGGAGCTGGTGGTGAACTAACGGACTCTGTGGGAGCCAACCCAAGGCACAGCTAGGAGGGGAAGGAGGCGCACAGGAGACAGCGGAGGTAGCAACACTGCAGAGCTCTGGACCCTGATGCTGTTGGATAGGAGGGAGTGGGGGGTCCGGACTGAGCTCCCTGCTCACGATCCAGTCGAGGAGGCCGTCCAACTCTTTCCGTTCTTCAGCATCAAGCCGGCGGGAGCTGGATCGACGGGAGACTTTGGCCACGCTAGCTGTTGAGTCTGGATGCTTCTTCCTCTTCAGCCTGCCGCTCTCCTTGACTGGCTGGTTCTGTTCCACGCTGGTGGCTTCATCAAGGCCCCTGATCAGCTGCTGCGGCACGGGCAGGGGTGGGCTCTGCAGGGGAGGGCTCTGCAGGGGAGGGCTCTGCAGGGGTGGGCTCTGCAGGGGAGGGCTCTGCAGGGGTGGGCTCTGCAGGGGAGGGCTCTGCAGGAGTGGGCCCCACTCGGGTGGTCTCTGCAGTGTCGGGTCATCCTGGACGGACTTCATCCACTTGTTGAAAGCACCGAGAAGGATGCGCTGGGCATACTGCGGGTCGACCGTCCAGAAGCCTCCCTTACCTGTGTTGTCTTCTGGTCGAGAGACACTGATGAACCCCTTAACGGTGGACAGGTTGTGCCGGATGCTGTTCTTCCAGGAGTCGGGTTTGGCGTGGTGGCGGAAGTAGGAGAAGTTGTCCACGAACCACTGGTAAACGCAGGAGACCGGGATGTTGCTCTTCCCGCTGTCTTGCATGGCCATGCAGATCATCATGGGGAAGGTGTAAGGCGGTTTCTTGCCAGGGGCGCCGCGGGGCACGATGCCAGGGAGGCTCTGCTGCTTCCAGATGTAGACCGCCGGTGTGGTCCTGGTGGGTGCGGGGTCCGCGGCCAGAGGGGACACCTCAGGAGAACTCACCGGCTGGCGGCAGCTGAAGACAGGAGGTGGCTGGCGGTGGTGTCCGGGGCCTGGCTGGGAGAAGTCACAGGGCAGTGGCCTGACCAGCCACTGCAGACTGGTCAGGCCGTCGTCCACGTTGAAGGAGGAGAAGGAGGCGTTGTCCATGTCCTTAGTCCGGGTGGCGGTCGTCACCACCTCGGACCACTGGGCTGCACGGCACGCCATGGCTCTACTCTGAAAGCTATCTACTCTCTCACACGTCCTTATTCCTTCTTTGTGTGTGTTTATATGTGTATGTGTATGAGTATGTGTATTGTATGTGTGTGTGTGTTTACCAATTGGTGTCCTCTCCTTGTCCTCTGCACTGTGGAGAGAGAGAGAGGGAGAGGGGGAGAGAGAGACACAAAATTAACACATAGCTCACATAAAAGTATATGTGTGTGTGTGTGTGTGTGTGTGTGTGTGTGTGTGTGTGTGTGTGTGTGTGTGTGTGTGTGTGTGTGTGTGTGTGTGTGTGTGTGAGAGAGATTCAGTGGTGGATAAGTCCTGTATTCAAAGTACAATAAAAAAGTAATAATACAAAAGCATTGGCATCAACATATACTTACAGTACCAACCTTTTCAAAAATAGCTAAAGTATAAAATAGGGCTTAAGTCGTTAATTCTTGTATTAATAATCTAAATCTGCAAAGCAACTAGTAACTAAAGCTGTCAAATAATTGCAGTGGAGTATAAACAATACAACAATATCTTCCTCTGAGATGTAGTGGAGTAGAAGTTTCAAGCAGTGGTTCTCAAACCTTTTCATGACATGGGCCGCTGGTTGCACTTAAGGAGGCACAAGAATACTTTATACCCCGCAGGACAGTAGTATCTACTGTATTGCCAAAAAATAACACATCTACAAGCTTGGCAAGCGACCTCGTGATTCATTTGACAGATTTAGAAGCGGGATTCCATCATCCATTCAAATGAACACTTCAAAGTGATGGCCAAGTTAAATGAGCCACAATGAGATTGCTGTAGATAGCCTTTTAACTAATTTCACCATATACAATCAAAAATAGGCCATTATAGCTAATCAATAAATATGAAATGACATTTCCCCTTATATATCATTTATTTAACCACTAAAAATACATTGAGACAAAGTCTCTTTAGCAAGTATGCACTGCCAAGAGCCCCATGCTTCAAACTGACAAACACAGACAGAAGTCCATAAAACACACTTACATACTGACTACCAGTCACTAATGTCATTAAAACACACATGGGCCACATAGAGCCCAACCAGCCCCACATACGCTGGTAATCCAGCTTGACAGCGTGTCGCGGGTTCGACTCCCGAACCCGACGACCTTTGCTGTATGTCTCCCCCCCATCTCTCACCCCATTTCCTGTCAGCCTACTGTCCTGTCTAAATAAAGGCTTTAAAGAAATCGCCCAAAATCACCATAACAGTTCTAAAGCTTAACGGTTCAATTTGACAAGCGACAGGATGAAAACACGAGCCATATCTACCGTCAAAACTCACCCAACATCACCAACGGTTCAATTTGACAAGCGACAGGACGAAAACACGAGCCATATCTACCGTCAAAACTCACCCAACATCACCAACGGTTCAATTTGACAAGCGACAGGACGAAAACACGAGCCATATCTACCGTCAAAACTCACCCAACATCACCAACGGTTCAATTTGACAAGCGACAGGACGAAAACACGAGCCATATCTACCGTCAAAACTCACCCAACATCACCAACGGTTCAATTTGACAAGCGACAGGACGAAAACACGAGCCATATCTACCGTCAAAACTCACCCAACATCACCAACGGTTCAATTTGACAAGCGACAGGACGAAAACACGAGCCATATCTACCATCAAAACTCACCCAACATCACCAACGGTTCAATTTGACAAGCGACAGGACGAAAACACGAGCCATATCTACCATCAAAACTCACCCAACATCACCAACGGTTCAATTTGACAAGCGACAGGACGAAAACACGAGCCATATCTACCATCAAAACTCACCCAACATCACCAACGGTTCAATTTGACAAGCGACAGGATGACTTGAGTGATTTATAACGACAACATGCTAATTTTTCAAATGTAAACATTCGTTATCTATGAGGCTAAAACACAAAACGGCCGTTTAAATGATCCACAATGAGTTCAGTTAGCTTCTGAACATGAAAATTAACTCACTTCACGGCACAACCAAACATTTTGCAATCGATAAACATAAACATGTCATGTTCCACAGAAAATCAACTTACCTCAATTCAAACTCGACGACGTTAGGCTTCCAAAAACGGAAGAAAAAGTAAATCCAAGTTTGAAGTGCAGAAACAGTTGAAAATTAAACGACAAAACGCATCCGTTAAGATGAAAACAGTATGAATGTTCAGATGTTACAATGCACGTTAAGATGAAAACAGATGAAAACAGTAACAGTAGATTCCTCTCAGTGTTGTTTTTATCGGAGCTGATATGTCATGCGACTGATCAAAACAGTGTCTGAACAGAAGTAACGTCTGCTCTCGACTGGATCTCAATGCACCTGCTTCGCGAGTCCTTCCTGCAACGCCATTGGCCCGCGCTTGATTTGACTGTGAACAACGCCTTCTGATTGGCCCCTGAACCGAACGACCAACCTATCATGCTCCTTCCGCCGTATTCCACGGTACCGGCGGTTGGCATAATTCATTATTATAACTATATAAACACGTTCCTCCACGGAGTTTTAATTTGTAATTTGTTTAGTTAAGTATTTTTAATAATGATAATAATAATAATAATAACGACAATAATGATGATAATAATAATAATAATAATAATAATATATATATATATATATATATATATATATATATATATATATATATATATATATATATATATATATATATATATTATATTATAATATATCATATATTATTATTATTATTATTATTATTATTATTATTATTATTATTATTATAAGACATACTTTTATTTCAGTTTTTACTAGTTTTAGTGTTAGTCTTTTTTTGTTTTTCGTTGTAGTATGAGGTAGTTAGTTAATAGGGTCGGGATGAGACTCAAAAAGATCATAATAAATATTGGATTTTGACAAGGACTATTTCTCACTTTTTTGTAGTTGTTTTAGTTAGTTTACTTTGCAAACACACAGACTTTTCTGTTAGTATTTTTTTTTACTAGTTGTGTGCGCGTTCGATATGCGTGTGCGTGTGTGTGTGTGTGTGTGTGTGCGTGTGCATGCATGTCTGTGCGCGCGTGCGCGCATGTTTGTGTATGCGTGCGTGTGCACGCGTGCATGTGCGTGTGCGTGTGTCTATTGTTTTTGTGTTAGAACTCTTGCTATGGCATGCAGTAGGTGTCGCTGCAGGCTGTGAACTGCCTGTTCTCGACCACCAGTTGCACAACAACAACAAACAGCAGAACTGTGGGAAACGCGAGTAATGACTCTGCTCTAATAATGTCTGTTTTCGCCAGGAGGTTTTATTTTTGTTGTTGTTCTGAATGAAGAAGGTAGGTAGCTAATGTTGTTGATAGATGCTGTTAAACTGATAGATAAAACCTTCATTTCTCTTTTCATTCAGTCACATACATGTCTTCAGTAAACTGAGTGAAGCTGTTTGTTTACTTTGTGTGTAAGATTTTGTCAACTCAAATCAATGGTGATGACATACCAGTGTGTTTGATAGATGAATCAAGGTGATAGCAGTCCTGTTAATGTTGTTAAATATCATGTACTTTCTGTTTCATTCTATATTTACACGTCTTTATTCAACCTATTGTTGGATTTAACCTTTTATAATCAACTGGTGGTTTGGGGGCAGTTTGGTTTGGTGCAAATTGGAAGGGCAAGGGGCAGTTTAAAGGGGATCATGGATCATTCATTAAATAAACCATCTTGATTACCCAGACAGGTCAACCAACCACACACTAAAGTTGAAAACCAATATAATATGAAACCTATGTATTGACTCATAAAACTGTCCCAGTGAGCAACAATATACTCAATCTTCTCACCCTCCCAATCGGCACCACTCTACCCTAAACACTCACTTAATACAATATCAGAAACATTTGTCAAATTAACTCAGTTTTATTTTAGGTTTTGACAAATCTTTTACCATTTTCAGCTTGTTGTTCGGGCCAGACCCATAGGTATTTGACTGGCTAATACTGCCTCATAATGTCATTGATTCCATGTGATGCCATCACATTGTAATTTCCCTCCACAAGGATTGTGTTCATTATAAGTAATGTGCAACAATCGTACATTTCTGACCATTTATTCCATACCCTCCTACTGTGATATAGGCTGGTCTAGCAAAGGGAGACATGGCTGAAATGATTGCCTGCCCTATGGATGTTGCCTTCGAACTTCAGGAGCATGGCACCAGTGTACCGCTATCCTCAGTGGAGAGTGAGAACTTTGTGTTTGTGGAGACCACGCATCTCAACAAGGTCTTAGAGGGCCTAAACAGTGCTTTCTGTGATGGGATTCTCTGCTGTGGCGAGGAAAGGAGTTCCCCGGCCATCGTAATGTACTGGCCTCCATTAGCTCTTACTTTGAGGTAAATGCACCCATTTATTGACCTGGTGTTGTTAAGGGAATATATAACTTCTTTGGCTTTCACATGAACTTAATCATGCTATATCTAAACAATTTATTGTAGACAGAGGGTACATAATTGGAAACGCCTAAATAATTAGAAACACACATTCACCTTTTCAACCTGCACAGGCAATGTTTACAGCAGACTTGATGGAGTCCAAACAGGAAAGGGTGGCCATCAATTGGGTGCAACCTCAGATGATTTGCATGTTGTTGAACTATGCCTACACTTCAAAAGTGGTCATCTCCACAGAAAATGTGCAGATGATGTTATCATCATGAAGCTTATTCATTGTCTCCTTCTATACTTCAGCCTGCATTTTTGCTTACAAACATATTTTGTTTATTTGGTCTACCAGGCCCTGCTAGCAGCATCACACTGGCTGAATGTTTGGGCAGTTCAAGATGCCTGCTATCATTACATGGAGTGTCACCTGGATGAAAATGTATAGCTGTGTAGCGATTGATGGCTTGGCTGAGGCTTACTCCTGTACAATGTTGGAGAAATGTAGCATGGATTACATCATTGAACACTTCAATGTCGTCTACCAGCAGGTCAGAGATTGAGGCACCCATTCTATACATTTCCCAAGTTGTTTGTCTGTTGGCCTTTTGTCCTATACATTTGTGGCGAAATTATTAAAGTAATGGTATTTCTTTTTCTATTACTCAACCTGTCACCACCTAAATATCTGCGTAGAAACATTCAATCATTCATTGGTCAGTGATCGGATGAACATTAATATTATGAATAATATATCACTTGTCCTTTTCACCAAACAAACCACCTATATAACCAGTGATCACTTCAGAGGAGAAAATGTTACTTCATATCAGGAAGTATGAGAACATGGGAACATGGCTGTAATGTATCATCTAGTCTACTGTATTTATTGTGTCCCTAGGAAGAGTTCTTCTCTCTCTGTGTGGACAAACTGACAGAGATTCCTGCCAGTGATGATCTCAATGTGACCAAGGAGGAGATGGTGTTTGAGGCTGCCATGTTGTGGTTAAACAAGTGTCCTAGTACCCACAGACATGTTTTGAAAAGGTCAGTCACTTCTCAGTGTTTCACCTGATTTTCTGCAAAGACCATGGAGAAGTCAAGGCAATGTGACTGACTGTCCAAGGCAAGCTTAAAGCGATGGTGTTAATGTTCCATGCTGCTCTTTATACCACACATGACCTTGGATCCCACATCCCAGGCTTGGAGTGGAGTGAGATTAGATGGCTTATAATAACACACACGACCATAACTATTTCTCCACACTAACCGATATTGTTTAGAATACACCCACTCTTGCTAGCTGGGCTTAAGAGTTCAAATGTATGCAATGTTTGTTTGGTTTCATCGTAATTTGATCTAAATCAGAGATCGGCAAATAAGTTTGGTCTCAGGCGGGCCAGTTTATTTCCCCAAATATGGTGGGCCAGAACATAATCAATGGCCAATTTAAGAAATGTAGCTTGCGGCAGACCATCTTATATACAATAGTAACTAACTTTATTTTATATACTACATATATTTTATGAACTATAGAATAACCTGGTATAAAAGTTAATACATAAAGATGTGTGGTATACCTGCACACTGATAGAACTGTGTGTGTAATCAAATGTCACAGATGTAGATTTATTTTGTAGAAAATATTGGGAAATCATTTTGTGCAGGCCACATTCTTGAATGCACTGACATTTAGTTTATTAAAAAGAACCCTGACAATTTAATAATTCCTGTTCTATTTGATCTTTAAGGTGCTAGAGCAAATCCGTCTGCCTCTTATTAGCCCCACCAACCTCCATGATGTGATTGAGTCTGTGGATGTGGTGAAAGAATCCCAGGGCTGCCAGAGGCTCATCTTTGAGGCCAAGAACCAGGATGTCTTGCCCTACTACCACGCTGGTCCACAGGTACTCTGCCTCACACATGCATACATGTTGCAATTGATGGTGGAAAATACATCAAGGTTTTGTAACAATCACCCTGAAATGTAAGGATGTTGACTTAAGAAAATGACCGTGATCGGCAGGTATTAAGTTGAAGATGTTTATATTCATATGCCACAAATTAATAATTGACCAATCCAGTGGTAAATAAAAGGGTTTTACTATCCCTATATCTCTCCCTAACAAACAAACAAAATGATCCTCCATCAGAAACTGTATTCCCACAGTGTAGCAATGATCGGTCACTTAATTCTCAACATACCACATACCCACCATAGGCAATAATCTGTATTTGGCTGGATCGTTCGCATTTTCACAATCACGCCACCAGAGGGAGTTCCACCGACTTGGTACCTTGTAAGTTCAAAACATCCATGGGAAAAAATACATTGAAATATTCTGCTGTGTTACTGTGGATTGGTCTACCTGCATACCTAAAGTCTGTTAACTCATAAGTCCTCCATAAAGAGTTGGCTCAGCAGCAATAGAAGCTGTTTCTAAATAAGGAACTGAGTATTTATTATTATTTATTGTTGGCTCCTGAGTTGTGTTTTTCGTGTAAAATAGTATATTTGAAGGTATATTTTTTTGGGCTGTGGAGTCAGGCCTATCCTGCCCTGTTATCACAAGGGTTGTTCATGCCTTTGGCAGGATTGCTGAATAGAGGTGAAAGGTTAACATGATTAACAGGACTCGCTCAAAGATGCCATGGATTATAGCATTGTCTGAACGCAGCTTTAGGCTTTAACCACTTTCAACCAGGCAGCCTGCTACAGTATAACACATCATTTTGAGCTTGTAGATGGGCTATTTGTGTCATGCAACACCATCGTATGACAAAGTAATAAAGATCAGGCTTAAGTGGTTAAAGTGTAACCCCCCCCCCCCACACACACACATACAGTACTGTAGCCTAATCCAGTGTCTCCCAAACAATGGGTCAGGTCCCATTTTGGGGTTGCAAACCCAATTTATGGGTCGTGAGTAAATATCTCTCTTTTTAGTTTTCTACAAATAAATGTTTCATTATTATTTCAAAAGATTTTCAACATGTTTCCCCCCAGAACTTTCAGAAATAAAAAACTATTACAATTCCATACATTTAAGAAACTTTTAAATAGTGAAAATAGACAATCTACAAGCCCGCAACGTGTCGTTGTGAGCTTGTACATTGGCTATTTTCATTATTCCGGAAATGGGGCTTAAGTGATTCATTCCTACAGTATTTATATACGTTTCGGTCCCAAGGAGACACCAAATGTAACGGTACAAAGATAAGTCCAGTGCGCTCAGCCAGTTGAAGGTAGAAGGGCTTGTTGGTGCTCAAAAGGGACAGCTTGAATCAGAGAGAATAATACCTGGGCACTTCCTGTTTGAATCTGAGGAGTGCTCCAGTATCTTATTTGGGTTAGGGTAGTCTCTCCTGAAGTGCCCAGGTATTATTCTCTCTGACACCAAATGTATCTTTTGTGTGTAGAAAGGTTTGGTAACCACTGGCCTAATTGACTTGAGGGTTCATGAAGAGTTTGTGAGTTTGATGATGTTTCAATCTAAGACTACCAGAATGTAGCTAAAACATACATTACTACTGGTTTATGATGTTTGAGACACTTTTAAAAAGTAAAAGGTAAACTTAACTGCCTTACTAACATGGTAACGCTGGTCCAACTGAACCAAGTAAATAACAGTTAGTGTCTAAGGCAACAGCTGAATAACAGCAAACAGTCCAACGTGCTCACAGACTGTGGTATTTGTGTCCACAACCTTATTAGATTAGCAATCATCTGGCTTGGGAAACTCTGGAAATGGCAGAAACTCCAGGAATGGAGAGATTCACATTTTCATCTCAAAGTATATCACTGCCGGAGATTCTTCTACTAACTGGGACTTCCCATTTATTCGTAACCAGTGGTGGACAGTAACTAAGTACATTTACTTACTTGAGTACTGTACTTAAGTAAATATCTGTATGAGTATCTGTACTTTACTTGAGTATCCCAAATACAAATACTCAAGTTAAATGTACATAAGTAGGCTCACAGTACTCAACTAAATGTAACCTACTTCCTTACTGCCCACCACTGCTCTTAATCATTTGAAAATAATAACATAGGCTATGCCTACAAGAAAAGATTGAGCACTGAAACTTATGCTGCACATATTGTTTTAAATGATAAATGATTAGAAATAGCAAAGAAGCACAGAATGGCTGAAATACTTAAAATAATACATATTTATTTAGGCCTATTATTTTATTATTTCATTGCATTATAGTCTGAGACGTCACATGTGGTTTGTCCAATCGGATTATAGCCGGCTGATTGTGGAGGCCGCATTTTCACCCCCCCCCCCAATAATCGTGTTTGAGCTGGGGACCCCCCCAAAATAATCATGTTTGAACTGGGGACCCCCACCCTGATAAGCAGTTGGAATGGTAGGAGTTGAGGCATTACATTTAGTTTGACTTGGTTCCAAAGTCAAATTAAAAGTCCTGTCACCTGGGGACCCCCCCCCCCCCCAAGAAAATTGGCACAAGCTTGTGCCTTTTGATGAATTGTCTATATTGTTTATGTGCCTACATTGTGTGTGTCTGTGTGATGTTGTCCCTGTGCCTTGAGGCTGACCATTCTTTTTTTTTCAAGAAGAGGAAAGGCTGCTGTGTATTCCACACTGGCTGCTCAGCATTCCTCTCTTTTTCTGTCAGAAATGTTAAGACAAAGAATTTGAGTTAAGAGTTAAAGACTGTAGCTGTAGTGCACGTTTGTTCCTTTTAATATTATTTATCAATACTACTGTTATGCAGTCACATTTCCTACACAGTATGCAGGCTAAATGGAGAGAGAGAGAGTATAACCCAGCATCATAATTCATCTCTTCCTGTCTTTCATCAAAGATAACAGTCAATCTTGTCATTTATCTTAGCTTAGTCATTTATCTTAGTGTGTTTGTGTGTGTGTGTGTGTGTGTGTGTGTGTGTGTGTGTGTGTGTGTGTGTGTGTGTGTGTGTGTGTGTGTGTGTGTGTCCTGTCCACTACTTTTAGTGTTACTGTAGATCCCTGATCAGTTTTCACTGAGGTTACACATTGGATTCCTCCTCCAGATCATTTTAACTTTGAAGAATTCTGTCCAGTTTAATGAGTAGGCATCATTCACTTGAACAGGACGTAGTGGTCTGCACGGTTATTCCCAGCTTTTTGTAATCTTAAATCAAACTGCATTTTATATTAGGTTTCCGCAACAAAAAACAGGAAACAGTCAATGAAACTTGAAGGGACCGCTCCAGTAAAATAAGTGAGCCACTAGATGGCACTTTTAAACACAAGACTGACATAGTCTAGGTCAGTGACGGGGGGGGGGGGGGGGGGGGGGGGTACCAGGGGGATCTTTGCTTCTGGGGGTCCCTGGCACAAACATTTTCTAGATGGGGGTCTGTGGCCAATTGTATATCAGTTTAGGGGTCCTTGGCATGAAAAAGGTTGAAAACCATTGGTATAGGTTCTCCGTTCTCCTGTGTGTGTGTGTGTGTGTGTGTGTGTGTGTGTGTGCGTGTGCGTGTGCATCAGCGTATGTGTGTACCAATGTTAAACTGAGCATCAGACCATGATGACTCATCATTTCTCAGCAGCCTTTGCACAAGAACATTTGAGTTAATTTTATTTAGTTTAGTGCATCATGTACTGTACACAGTAAAATCCTCAGTGTCAATTTGTCCTTTTGTAACTCAGAGGGTCTAAAACAGTGATTCTCAAAGTGGGGTCTGGGCGTAGACCCCCAAGGGGGTTCCAGGGTGTCCCCCAGCTACACTTTTGATTGTTAAGAAACAAATGGAGTAATGGACTCTTACAGGACTGTAACTCTGAGAGTGTACAGACAGATGGAACCAAATGGACCCGTAAGGGTCCATCTGTACACTCTCAATTTGAGAAACAGATTGAGAACAACTGGTGTACAAATGTAACCAGGGGTCCATTTGGTTGCATTTGTACACCCTCTGAGAATTCTTACTGTGTACTCTAATGTGATAATCAGACAACTGTCTGTTGCTTGTCAGTTGACTCATGTTGTCTCAGGAAGCCATAGATAGATAATCATCCTCCTCCATAATTGTTCCATAATGCTGTTACTGGACTCACAGCGGGGCAACGAGAGCAAAGTGCTGGAAAGTAACTGAGTACACATTTACTCTATGTACTATGTACTTAACCACTTAAACCCGGAGTCCCTCAGGGCTTTATACTAGTGTATTTTCTGTTTTCTGTTATTGTGGGGAAAGCTTTCGCTGAAAATAGCAGATCAATCTGTTATTTTCTGCGAAAGCCTTCCCCACAATAAGGATGCTGGGGTTTAATAAACAGAAAATACATTTTGTTTTTGAGGTACTTTTTCTTTACTTGAAGTATGTCCAATTTTCAATACTTTCTACTTCTACTCCACTACATCTCAGAGGCCAACACATCAAAGCGTAATGAAACACTTATTTCCAATATGGTCCTGCACAGGAGTCTCCATGTCTCTCCAGCTCTTTATTAAACAGAAAATGCATTTACAGGTCAGGATACCAATTACCAATCAGGAGAGAAAATTAATACAGGATGCAGATTAAATAAGTAGAATTGGAAGTGATGACACAAAGATATGAGCAGGCAACATTGGAAGTGTAACACTATAACGTGTAAGCTGATAAATGGGCACTGTCTCCTGATCGGCTGAAATTGGCAACCCAAAATGTATTTTCTGTTTATTAAAGAGCTGGAGAGACGGGGAGACCCCTGTTACTGAACAAACAGACCTTATAGCAAGCTTACTATCAGAATATAGTGTTTTCAACCTTTAAACAAAAATATCACGATCTACAAGCTCACAATGAGTCGATAAGACACGAGTATTTTTATATTGTGGTATTAACAATTTTATTTAAGTAAGAAATCATTTTAAGTGAAAATAATGTACTTGTATGTGCAGAGTTTGATTTGCTCGGGTGGATGATATTATTTAAAAACAAACTTGAATACAACATTTTAACAACACAATTCTTGTATGAGTGTCCCTGGCACAAAGTATTTTCAGATGGGGGGTCCGTGGCCAAATAGCCCCCACATATTTATTTGGGGGTCCTTGACACGACAAAGCATTGTGGGTGCGTTCAGAAAGGGAAAGTGTGCTGCTGCTGCTGTCAGGCAGAATAAGGCAGCATTCTGGGAGGAGCACAGCTTTCCAGCTCCAGAGAGACAGACAGCTAGCGGTGTATTAGCCTCTGATAAGCACCGGGCCTTGTTCCAACACTGGAGAGCAACAGCAGCCCTTGTTGCCTCGCTCCCTTTCCTTCCCTAACCCCTTCCACTATAGGGATCATTTTATACCTTCAAAACCCTTAAAAAATTGCTGAAATACCCAATCTACCAGCTCACAACCAGCTCACATTTGTTGGGGAAAGTTTTCATCAGATAATTTGTACATATGAATGGAAATGATTCAGATGATTATGCTAAATAATTTAGATTACCTCAAATAATTGTGTGTGTGTGCGTGTGCGTGTGCGTGTGCGTGTGCGTGTGCGTGTGTGTGTGTGTGTGTGTGTGTGAGTGTGTGTGTGAGAGAGAGAGCGATAGAGAGGGCTTCAAATAAATTATATTAGTGCTGTTGTTGCCATGGGGACCGCAGCAGGCTTTCACAATGACTTAATCGTGTGTGCGTGCGTGCGTGTGTGTGTGTGTGTGTGTGCTTACATTGATATCATATCTGGACCACTTACTACTGTAAGTCAATTTAACATCATAAAGGAGCCTATTATGCCCTCAGAGATGTTCAGTGTGGCTCCATTCTGAACCTGTGTGTCAGGCTGACATCACACAGAGATGCGCCACAGTAACAATGCAGTCCTTCACTCCACCACAAGATGGCAAAATCGGGTTCTCTGAAGGGAACAATGATGTCATATGAAAGGCAACAGCAGCCAATAGACACTGGCCAGATCAGGTCTGTTCACTGTGTGTGTGTGTGTGTGTGTGTGTGTGTGTGTGTGTGTGCACATGCATGTACATGCACATGCGTGCACGTGCATGTACATGTGTAACTGGCACACATGCTATTAACCACATGCCGACCCATAGATGGGCCTATGTATGTCCTAGAATTGGAATCAAATTCTGAAATCAGAATCAATTGCATTGATTGAAATTAACAAAAAATGTCAACAAAAAAAACATAGAAAAAAAAGTATACTCACAGTACCACACAGTAAAATGTGCACATCTGCCCATTTGTAACTCTGTGAATGTACAAAATAAATGGACAATGAATTGCATTGAATATTGAAATAAGGCATTTTAAGAATCAGGTTTCAGAGTACATTTTAGGACCCCCCCCCCCCCCTTCCGCCCCTGGGTGGCCGTTGGGTGGCCGTCGCATGATGGTGCTGTGGCTGCCCATAATAAGTGTGTCAGCCTGAAATAGTGCTGCTGAAGGGGTGTTCCTCCTCTCACACTCTGGGCTCACATTCCCCTGGGGGGGGGGGGGGGCTGGAAGAGGAAGAGAGAACCACAGGTTTTATCATGGGGATCAAAGTCTCAGAAGGGCCACGTACGGGTTCGATCTGAGAAAGACTCTGTGTGTGTGTGTGTGTGTGTGTGTGCGTGTGCGGGTGATCTTGTACGTGAGAGTGTCTGGTTTGGACAGTACTGTATTTGTACACATACTGCACTGTATGTGTTAAAGTACTGTATAAAAGTGTGGTTGCGTGCGTGCATGTGTGAATACAGTATGTGCATGCTTGCCTGTGTGTGTGTGTGTGTGTGTGTGTGTGTGTGTGTGTGTGTGTGTGTGTGTGTGTGTGTGTGTGTGTGTGTGTGTGTGTGTGTGTGTGTGTGTGTGTGTGTGTGTGTGTGTGTGTGTGTGTGTGTGTGTGTGTGTGTAATAACATCCCTTTAGGTCCACTTTTACACACTCAGTGTGTTTGAGGGTGCTGGTACAGTAGCTGAACACACATAATGTACATATTGTTGCTGTCTGGTGGAAACCCTGTAGCCTATGTCCCCAAATAGTTTTAAAATAGTGAAAATAGCAGATGTACAAGCTTGTAGATCTGCTATTTTCCCAACTCTTGTGCGACACTCTTGTATGATGAAGTATAGGGCATTAATTCACGAAAAAACTAAACATTGAAACACGTGGTTTCTGCTTGACACACACACACACACACACACACACACACACACACACACACACACACACACACACACACACACACACACACACACACACACACACACACACACACACACACACACACACACACACACACACACACACACACACAGCCTGCCTGTCACGCGAGGGCCTGGCAGTGGCACAGTGGAATTTATCAACTTTTGCCCTCACACATTCACTTACTCTGGAGACCATCCATTTTGTGTGTGTGTGTGTGTGTGTTGTCACTAACTGCATGTCAGAAACAGAGATGAATGGCAGGCTGACTCTGTCAGAGCTACAGTAGCACAGTGTTTCTCAACCTCTTCTGGGTCAGGGCCCACTCTGAAATCTTAAAAACGTTTGCGGCCCACCCATCTGACCACTTAACACGGCAGCCGAATGATTTTCAGTTTCATCTTTCAAGGTTTTAAAGAAAGCATACCGTGATGCTCACATTATCATTTTTTATATGAATGTGATATTATCAATGAAATCGTTGTTTTTTCCTTGACACTGAACCCTAACGGGTGATGGACAAAGTATATCACTGTTGTCGGGCAGAAACCTCTCATTAGCGCCCATACTACAGCGTCACGCAAAAGCACCAAAAGTAGAAGATATACAGATATACAAGCGCGAAACGCTGCACGAAGCGACCCGTCTGAGCTTGTAGATCTGCTAAGACGATATATGAAGTGCATTTGCTTTTTTGCATGAATTTATTGCTGTGTAGAAATCTTCAGAAAAAAAGAAAAGAAAGTGAAAATGTGTGATGCATTGTGAGCTTTTTTGTCACAGTATTTGAAATAAGGCATAATTCAGAATACATTTCAAATACTCCCAAAAAAATGTTACTTAAATACAGTACTCAAGTAAATGTAAATGTTACTGTGTCCACCACTGCCCCTAACTGCTCCCGGTGAGCAGGTTGGTGCCTTGCGTGGTTGCCTGTGCTCTCAGTGTGCGTTGTGAATGGTTGAATGTAACCCATATTGTGAAGCCCTTCACATGGAATGAAAGGCACTATAGAAATGCTGAGCATTTGTAATAATGCAGCCATTTACCCGACGCCATGCCTGCTGTGTGGATCCTAAAGACTCTCTCCAGACTGAGAGACAACCATGCAGTGTAACTAAGTACATTTACTCACGTACTGTACTTAAGTACATTTTTAGGTACTTTTACTTTACTGAAGTATTTCAGTTTTCAGTACTTTTACTTCTACTCCACTACATCTCAGAGGCAAATATTGTATTTTTACTCCACTACAATTATTTGAAAACTTTAGTTACTAGTTACTTTGGAGATTTTGATTATTATTACAAAACATACATTACCCACTTCAGTCCTATATACATTTCGTCCATTTGAAAATAGCCGATCTACAAGATCATAGAGCTTGTAGATCTGCTATTTTCAAAGATCTTTATACATTTTATACATTCTGTACAATGAGTACTTTCTACTTTAAGTACATTTTGATACCAATACCTTTGTACTTTTACTAAGTACATTTTGAATTCCGGACTTTTACTTGTAACAGAGGACTTCTACATTGCAGCATTGATAATTTTACCTAAGTAAAAAATGTGAGTACTTTTTCCACCACTGCAACCATGGGCATAACACCAGAGGGCGCTCCTCTGGCCTTGTTCCCCCTAAATTTGACTCAAACATGGGGAGTGTTCTACTACACTGCCACCAAAATGTAGAATGCCCTACCAACGGCCACAAAACCTCTCGATTCCTCGTCCAAATTTTAATCTGACCTAAAAACATGGCTCTTCTCAAAACCGAATAGGCTCTATGCACAGCAGCCATACTTCCTTTGCAGGTCTTACCGGCTCTGTTCTATTTAGTGTAGCACAGCGGTTCTCACACTTTTAAATTGCAAGGACCCCCATAACTCTGAGAGTGTCCAAATGGAACCAAATGGACCCGTAATTTGTTCACTCTCAGAGTTACACACCCGTAAGGGGGCATTTGGAACCCCCTCAAAGAAACATTAGGGTACCTGGACCACACTTTGAGACCCACTGGTGTAGCAGGGTTTTTTTCAGTGAGCCAACATGCACAATATCAGCACCCTGACTCTGTTTGACCAGAATGGAACAGAGCCTTCATTAGTATGGTAAGACCTGGGAAGTTAGTAATGTCCAATATGGCTGCTGTGCATCAAGCCTATTCATCCCTGGAAGCCTGGACACCATCTTTCTTTGGTGTTATACCCAGGTGGGGGTGGTCAAATGCCTAAACCTTAACCTTTAACCTCACAAAACATTATCCCTAACCATAACCTTAACCCCAACCCCACAAACACCATGCCTACCCCTAACCTTAACCCTAACCTCACAAACACTATGCCTAACCCTAACCTTAACCCTAACCTCACAAACACTATGCCTACCCCTAACCTCACAAACACCATGCCTACCCCTAACCTTAACCCTAACCTCACAAACACTATGCCTAACCCTAACCTTAACCCTAACCTCACAAACACTATGCCTAACCCTAACCTTAACCCTAACCTCACAAACACCATGCCTACCCCTAACCTTAACCCTAACCTCACAAACACTATGCCTACCCCTAACCCTAACCTCACAAACACTATGCCTAAACCTAACCTTAACCCTAACCTCACAAACACCATGCCTAACCCTAACCTCCCAAACACTATGCCTAACCCTAACCTTAACCCTAACCTCACAAACACTATGCCTACCCCTAACCCTAACCTCACAAACACTATGCCTAAACCTAACCTTAACCCTAACCTCACAAACACCATGCCTAACCCTAACCTCCCAAACACTATGCCTAACCCTAACCTTAACCCTAACCTCACAAACACTATGCCTAACCCTAAACCTAACCCAAAACCACGCTCACCTGGGTGAAAGAGGGAGTCCGATTCATCCCTTACTAGCTCGCCCCCAGAGATCCCTCAGCAAGCTCCACTGAAGGAGCCCTGTGTGAGTGGCATACTCTGCCCACCCCCTTCTTTTTCTGTAAATCTATTATTACTTTTCCTGTTGATGATATGTAATGTATTGTCTGTCATGATGATGAATTGAGTACAATGGACCACAATGGAAACAAGCATGTACAGTATGTAATTGAATGGACTTTTTGAATGTACACACAGCGGACACACACACACACACACACACACACACACACACACACACACACACACACACACACACACACACACACACAAACAACAGTGGCTTTCCAATTATATTAGCAGGATTAGCTATTCATATTGTAAACATCTGCCATGTTTAATGTGAGTGATGTGTTGAATGTGACGCCCTGTAAATTCAGTTGTATTTTGATTGCAACCAGAGTGTGTGCA
This sequence comes from Gymnoscopelus microlampas, assembly GCF_963454915.1. Classification (NCBI taxonomy): domain Eukaryota; kingdom Metazoa; phylum Chordata; class Actinopteri; order Myctophiformes; family Myctophidae; genus Gymnoscopelus; species Gymnoscopelus microlampas. Next base: position 12,901,766 of record NC_139953.1, read on the forward strand.
TGTTGTGAACCCATCAAATTTATATAGGCGCGTATCTTAATCGGAATAATGCACTCTGATAGGGGGGGAAATACTGCCCAGGGACTGCGCTGGACTTAAGACCATGTTTGAGCTTACTTTAAGTGCAATTGCTTTCGGACTTGTCTCACTCGTGAGACTGGTGCCAGGTGTAAGATAGGGCCGTGTGTTTTTGCCCCTGTGTGTCTGTGTATGTGTCAGTGTGTCTGCGGCTAATCTCGCCAACTACTACAAAAATCAGCATCATAATCCATATATAGGCCATGCCTAATTCTGCCTAGCATTTTTTCCCCCTTCAAAACAAACTTGTTGCTACTTCTCCTACAGATTTTGTCCAAATCTCCCACAAATTGCTACACATAATCTCTGGAGTCACACACACACACACACACACACACACACACACACGCACACGCACACGCACACACACACACACACACACACAGTGAATTTTTACTTTATTGGAGTATTTCCAATTATCAGTACTTTTACTTCTACTCCACTACATCTCAGAGGCAAATATTGTACTTTTACTCCACTACAATTATTTGAAAACTTTAGTTACTAGTTACTTTTCAGATATACATTATGATATTATAAAACATATATTAACCACTTCAGCCCTATTTTATACATAGGCTATTTGAAAATAGCCGATCTACAACCACGTGTTGTGAGCTTGTATCTGCTATTTTCAAATGGCAATACTAATAGTATTTATACATTGCAGTATTGATACTTTGACTTATAGTAGAAAATGTGAGTACTTTTTCCACCACTGTCAAGAAGACATCACGTGAGAGCAGAGAGCTGAGCCCAGTGTTTGTCGAATAATAATATCAGTGGTTCTCAACCAGTGGTCCAGGGACCACCAGTTGTCCTTGAAGGGGTTCCAGGGGGTCCCCAGCCAAATGAATAGTTAGAAACCAAATTGACCCTTTTGTGTCTGTAACTCCGAGAGTGTACAAATGGAACCAAATGGACCCCAACGGGTCCATTTGGTTCCATTTGTACACTCTCAGAGTTAAATGAACACTAATGATGATGATCCAGTGTAGATTAAGACCCCCAATAAATCAAAACGGTTGAGTCCCTGGCATATCTTTTCAAATGGGGGTCCGTGGGGTAATGTGTGTCAATTTGGGGGTCCTTGACGCAAAAAAAGGTTGAAAACCACTGATAATATAACAACTGGGAACGCTTGGGGCACATGGTAGGCGCGCTATATTTTCAAAGAGCGCACTTGTCCTGTCGCCTGAGAAAACTGCGCTCATAACATACGCTCCTCGCCTCCTGAAGCGCCAACAGCCCGGATGTAGCACACACAGCCAGCCAGCCAGCCGCACGCACAGCACAGGACCGTACAGCTCTCCTCCCTCCACCACCACCACCAACCACCACCACGGCGATAATAACATGGCGCTGGCAGCAGCAGCAGCGGACACATAACGGTGTCCGGGCATAATAATCCACCATAAATAGACCAAACAAATAAGCGACAAGGACATGTGAACGCATCGACCAGGAGATAGCAGGTACGTGCATGGGGATTTTTCTCTTCGACAACGAATGTACGCCTCGGTTGTTCAGGTTTTTTTTAATGCTGAATGTGGTTGCTTTTTTGCATTTAAAAAAAATGCTCCCGTTTATATCCGCGATAAACGCTCGTCTATAACGGCTTAAATATACTCTCTCATCCGGCGAGGGGGGCTTTAAGAAGAAGC
>NC_139953.1:12903707-12936694 GCF_963454915.1 Gymnoscopelus microlampas
AAATAGCAGATCTACAAGCTATTTTTGAAAAATCTAGAACATTTGTGCAAATCTTTGAATATATATGTTTTTTAAAAAGCGAACATTGTTAACTCAAATCTTTGCTTCTGGAGGGCCCTGGCACAAATAATGTTTGAGATGGGGGTCCGCAGCCAAATACAATTTGGGGATCCTTGAGGTTTGGGAAGCACTGGTATAAAATCCTCTGTTGTGTTGTGTTTCCAGGTGTGGGTGTTTTTGAGAGATCACACAGGTATTGAACACATGACTTTAATACTATCTTAGTCCCCTCGGCTCTGCACTCTTGTGTCAAGGGGCCCGATTCACTAAGCAGTCTACGGCCATAACGTACCAGCGTTTGCGAAAATTCCTATGTTAGGTGTCTGATTCATTTAATAAAAATTGGACGCAGGCACGCTCTTTCTCACGTCTGCTCGGAGGCATGACTTATGGGACGAAAGCTAGCGTATATGTCAGATTGCCTTATTCTTCATTAATTTCAATAGTGCAAACCTCAACATTTGTCAACACATAAAAAAGTTTTGCAAAATTGCAAATTCAACCGATTTTTATTTATTTTCAGTTGACGTATTTGAGCTGAATTATTAGGCGTGTTTGCAAGTGTGGCCACTGTTTTGCCTTTTGGACTTTCATGCCAACCTTGCGCTATTAATTTATAATATTGCCCATCACATGAACGCAGGATAGGATAGGATTAAATCTAGCTGCCTGTGTCCATTACTCCATATCCAATTCCGATGTAGGAGTCGGACAATGGAGGGTTCGTCCAAAGGACAGATTCCCCTCAGTAATCAATGAAGCTCTGATAAAAATGATCGGATATAGGCGGATTCCAGATTTCCAGCATCATCTTTTTACCTCGGCAAAGGTGAGAGAGTGATTTTTCAGTAGAAAGGGCTTAAATATTCCAGGCCATTCTAAGTTGTATTAGTCTTTGGTCGTGAGGTTAAACTGTAAACAAACTTCTTATTCTCCTCATTACACGTGAGAGTCGGCTATTTACTTAATAAACGTTTAACCGCGGGAGGGTCTCGCTTGCGCTGATCTGCAAGTTCATGCGGTGCGTCGCGCCATGTTGTAGATCTGTCCCTTTTGAAGAGTAGTGACGTATTTCGTCAGTTTCCGGTTGCCTTTTAAGTACTTAAATGGGGCGTGGAGCAATGCAAATGATTCTCCTCGTGAACGCGCCTCTGACTGTCAGACAAAAATGAGAAGGACCGGCGATACACGAATTTCACGTCCGTTTGTGCTTATCGGAAATACGCGCCCCTTTAGTCACTTTATTTACACGTTATTTACGACCCGCCTAGTGAATCGGGCCCAATGTTTTTCTGCACAAAGTCGTCATTACATAGAAGTGACAGCGACTCTCGTACATAGAAACATTCCACAGAGAGAGGCGAAAGCGTTGCATTTCTCTGTACCGTGTGTGTGTGTGTGTACGGCATTATCCGTTCCCTGGCTGCTTGTATTACCTATTCAACCTTTAAGATTCACCTCGCTCCATAGACCGACACGTCTCTCTCTCTCTCTCTCTCGGTCACTCTCTGGCTGTCTTCCCTGCAGATGTGACCGTGTTTGAATGTCCGTGTGGGGCTGAAACTGAGGACCTCTGTTTTATTTGGGAGCCTCTGGAACGACTCATTGGCCATTTTAAGCAAGTGTCTGGGCAGATTGGGCTCCGATTGATCCCCGTTAATCGTGAAGTGGACCTGAGGAGCATGCAGATGAATGTGAAAGGTTCTCCTGGAGGAGAGGAGAGGGAACGCTATGTAAATGGTAAAGGCAGGGAGGAGGAGGCGAGGAAGAAGAGGAGATGGGGAGCTGGGGGGAAATGAAGAGGTGAGCGGGAAGAAGAGGAGAAGAGAGAATAGGGGAAGAGGTCTGTGGTTGGAAGGAGAGGAAAAACATGATGGAAGGAATGTAAACAACTAGGGAGGAGAGGAGAACAGGTAGGAATGTGAAAGGTGCACTCAGCAGAACCTCTGTCCATCTGTCTATATGACTTGTGACACCTTGGACTGAGTTGAATGTGAATGGGGGCGTATGTTGTCACATCTACGTTGCTGTTAATGTAATGTCAGCTTGCAAACTTCCATGTCTGCAATTGACTAGACCAGTTACTGTACATCCCATAAGCCAGAGGGACAGGAGAGTATTGTAATTGGCTAGTGGGTATGCTTATCCCATAGCCTGGAGGGATGATTGTGCCTGTACTGTCAAGTGCTTAAGAATATGATGCTGATTGACCTAGTGATATGCCTGCCAGACAGACAGACAGACAGACAGACAGACAGACAGACAGACAGACAGACAAGTGTGAACGGATCTCCTGGTGGAGATAATAAAGGGGTAGAATAGAGGATAAAAGATGCGAGATGGAGAGGAGGAAGGATATGAGCGGAGAACAGATGAGCGGGAGTGCAGTAGAGGTGACCAGAGGAGGAGAGGATGGAGGGATGGAGAGATAGAGAGATGGAGAGATAAGCTGCAGCAGCAAAGCAAAGAGGTTTACCAGCGGGGGGGGGGGAATGAAAGGAAAATAAAGGAATGAAACGTAGGAGGGATAAATGGATTGGATAGGGTGAGTGGGGAAAAAAGAGGTGAAGAATAATGATGAGCAGTCGAGGTGGGGATGAGAGGCTGAGAAGAATAGAGCAGAGGGGGAGAGGCAAGATGGCATGATGTTACAGGAGAGAAAGAGAAGAATAAGTCTGTCTGGCTGGCTGTCTGGCTGTCTGTCTGGCTGGCTGGCTGTCTGACTACAGTATATGTCTGTTAGACAGCCTCTGTCTGATTATCTGTCTGTCTGTCTTATCAGGCAGCCTGTTTGTTTAATTAGCTGTCTTTCTGTCTATCTGCTAAAATGGGCATAGCTTGTGACAGTCTGTCTGTCTGTCTGTCTGTCTGTCTGTCTGTCTGTCTGTCTGTCTGTTTGTCAGATCTATCTTCAGATGTCTCAGGTTAGTGCCTTTCGCTGTGTTCTCAGGGATTAAAAACAAAAAAAAGCTCCCCTTGTGTTTTCTGCATGACTCGGCATGTGTAGGACAAAATGAGCTCTGTGTGTATGTATGCATGTGTGTGTGTGTGTGTGTGTGTGTGTGTGTGTGTGTGTGTGTGTGTGTGTGTGGGTGTCTGTGTGTGTGTGAGAGAGAGAGAGAGAGAGAGTGAGAACAGTGTGACTGATCGAGAAAGATGAAAAGTGAGTATAGAAATAGAAAGTGAGTTAGTAAGGTACAAACAGAAGAAGAGCGTGCGTTTGTATGAAGTGCGTGTGTGTGTTAGGGCGATTAGATGATTATGACAAAAATAATAATCTGGATTACTTTTGCTGAATATTGTATCACAATTGTTGATCTCGATCAATGTTTACAAAGATTTTTGGTGAAAAAAAATGATTGATTAAATGATTTTGATCATTGTGCTTATAGCTTGCATACCTTTGGCCATTACATAACATTATGTAATGGCCATGTATGGATGGGGAGATAGGTTGTACAACAATGTTCAGATTATTAACTCTTGTATATCGGTGAGGAGATAAAGTGCAAAAAAATGACTTATTCCAAAGTTCTGCTCCCTTTACTGAGAAGGTAGACTGTCCAAATGAGTTCTTGCACATGAGAACAAGACAGTTACCATTTGTTGAAGCTCGTGTAGTTGCTCCAGAGCTCTGACGTCTAACCACCAGTCCAGAAAACAGAGGGGTTAGAAGTCAGAGCTCTACTAGAGCTCTTTCGTGCTGTGACATCATACTTTGTCGTACGATGAATAGAGAAAATAGATCTACAAGCTCACAACACGCTCCATCGCAACACATTGTGTTGCTTGTTGATTGTAGATTTGCTGTTCTTTATTTTTTATATACTTCTTTCTTCCTTGTACATTTTTAAAAGTTTTTGAAAATGTTTACCTATAATGTCATGCGCAAAATAGGGACCTCACTTGAAAGTAGTTAAGTGTGTACATAAGTGTTATGTCTTCGCTTCCTGACTGAAGGGTAGGGGCTGAGGTAAAGATAAATCGTACATTGGACTGTCTCCGTAGACACGCACGCATGCGTACACCGGTGTTGATTTCGTCGACTAAAACTATGATGAAAAATGTTCGTCGACTACCTTTCTTCACTACCAAAACGAAATAAAAACTAAGCTACGATGACTAAAACTATGACTAAATATATTGACAATTTCGTCAACAAATAAAAACTAGATCCAGTAGGACTAAAAGACGAGTAATTTTATGTGTGGTTGCGCTCCGGTGTTGCACTCTGAAAATAGCAGATCTAGATCTGCTATTTTCAGCATGCAACCAAGTGTAAAATCAGCCATTACGACACCATCAAGGCACCGACAAAATACATTTTAGTCGACTAAATCAACTGTAGATTTAGTCGACAATAATCTTCTGACTTACTGTAGTCGACTAAAACTAGACTAACAGTAAAACATTTCAGATGACTAAAATATGACTAAAACTAAACTGGAATTTTATTCAAAAGACGTACACCCGCACAGGTAAACACTAAACAGACATCACAGCTAATCTGACATGGTACGGAGACGTGAGATTGGGCGGTACACACTGACAGGTTACCAAAGCAGGGTTTAAATACCACTCTCATTGACGTGGGGAGGATTTGTCATCAGCTAGATTCGAAGACAAGATGAGTCATTTGCATGCAGGGGCGGAGTTGTTGACTACTTGATTGGCAGGAGTTGGCACAAGGGGTGGAGAGGGCATCAGGCTGGGTAGGAGGTGTGTGTGGTTGTCATCAGCTCTTGGTCTTGCCTCCTGAACTTCAGTTGTACCTTGCTAACTCCATTAAGTGATCAGCTTTAGATGTGAGAATCAGGCTTAAGGCGTGATCGTATCTCAGTGTGTAAAGACGTTCGTGTTCGACCTTGCATTTGTTTATTATATTAGCTACTTAGTTTAGTATGTTTGTGCTAGTAACCAGCTATTGTAACCATTGCAGTGGAAGTATTTCATTAAAGAGCGATTGAAGCGTAGCACACACCTCCAAAACAGGGTTTGAAGCTGGGCCATTTATGCATCGGCATCAAGAACTGATCTGTTAAGAACTGATCTTCAGTGTCATTATATGAAGTATGCACAGTATTAGGCTTAAGTCTCCTTCCTTTGCACTGATACGATAGAAATCCTCAGATGAAAGCCCACGCCACTCTCATTTGTTACCCCCATCGAAAGTGTTACTGAGTGCAACACGTGTTTCTTCTTTTTTAGGTCAGCCCATAAGGGACTGAAGAGATGTGAACATCTGAGGCAGTTCATAACCATCATGTACCTTCTGCTGGATTATTATATGCAATATTAGAATTAATTCAAACGTTTAAGTGCACCCCTGCTTCTGTAAACCTCCCGCTGAGTATTAGTCTAAAGCGAAGGTTGCGTAGATCCGGTGAGAGCGAATAAAAACTATACCGACACGAGGGCTTCAGCCTAATACCCGACTCGATTTGGGCTTAATCGACTGTTTCTGGTGAAGTTTGGGCGTAATCCTGGCATGGACTGGGTTTCCATGGTGGCCTAAAAAAAACAATCTTACGGTGGTTTTGAGATAGTTTGTTTTATTAGTCTAGTTTTAAGCAGAGGAGCGACACAGCAGCACCCTATACCTGGACTCTTTTCCACTGAGGCACAGGCAGCACAAAGCTTGTGAGATGATGACGCCGTACAATAATATGTGACCTGACCTTAACCCTCAAATATGCTTCAAAACAGACAATTTAAACACAGCCCCAGTGTTTTTTTACGAGGACAATTCCTTAGGTCTTGTGTGCAGCTAAACACCATTGACGGGCTATTGTAAGCTAGGTGGATCGCGCTCTATAATTAGTGCCTTCTTTCTTCTCCTCTGGCTGTCATCTCTATAGGCCACTGTAAAATCCTGAGTGTTCATTTAAACTCTGAGAGTGTTCAAATGGACCCGAAAGTGTCCATTTGAACACTCAGAGTAAAATGAACTCTCAGGATTTGAATACAGAAGGATTCCAGATATGCTGCAGACTTTTCTACAAAGGACCTCGACAATACCAGGGCACTCAGTCTGATATGAAACGCAGAAAGCATGTTCACTTTGAGATATCCCTCATTTCTAAAGCCCTCACAGAACACTGACAGACATTTCACCATCATTTGTGTGATGAGTGGAGCTGGGATTGTACTAGCTTGCCGTGCCAAGTATTCATTTAACTTTGGTAGCAGAGTTTCATCACCCCCAAATTGTTCTCGGCAGTGGTGGACAGTAACTAAGTACATTTACTTAATGAGTACTGTAGTTAAGTACATTTACATGCACGAGTATCCGTACTTGGGTATTAGTATTTTTTGGATACTTATGACTTTCACTCCACTACATTTCCAAGACAAATATTGTACTTTATTGGCTCCACTACATTTCTAGGAAGGGAAAAAGTGCATTATAAAATAACCACTTCAGCCCTATTTCAAATACACTGAAAATAGCTGATCTACAAGCTCACAACACGTCGCATCAAGAGGAATTGTTTTTTTTTTTGTCTACATTTCAATACAGCAATGCAGGGATATTAAAAAGAAAATGTACTATTTGTACTTTTGAATAGTAAAGTATTTTTTAAAAGCAATTACTGCGGTACTGTAACTTGAGTGCATATTTGACAGAGCAACTTTCACTTGTAGTCGAGTAATATTTGACCTGGAGTATCATACTTTTTTCCCCCCATGTTTTATACTTTGGCTATTCAAAAATAGCAAATATACAAGCTCATAGCGCGGCACGAGTACCGCAATACGAGCTTGTAGCTCTGCTATTTAAAAAAATAAAATAAATCTTTTTATTTGATTTTCAACATTAAAAACATTTCATTCCCCCATACCTTCCCCCAGCACAAATACAAGTTCATTATTTTTCTCTCTATGTCTTTTGTTCTCTCAAATCATCATACCCTCAGTTATGTTCCAAAAAAAGGAAAAGAAATAATAACAATGATAATATCAACAATAATAATACTACACACAGTAACAGAAACCAGCTACAACAGAAATAATGGTAACAAATATACAGTATTTTGCATGTGCATGGTCAGCATTTTCACCACTTCATACATCATTATTTATACATTATTTTTCGACATTTCATACTGTTTATAGCCCTTGGACCTAGATGTGGTGAGGCAATCTAGTATCTATACTTTGACTGGGGATGAGTACTTTGACCACCACTGGTTATAGTTCAGTGTGTCAGTGTGGTTTGCAGGTGTGTTGGATGTCTGTAACGGAAGGCGCGGAACACGCCGGGCTCAGATTAAGCAGCGTGCCGTGCAGAGTTGACACCTCATTAGCTGGCTAACTGCCGCACGCGTAGAAAAAAAACCTGCCCCCAACGTCACGCCTGAAGCGATACATTACGGCTCATTGTTTAAATGGCTCCTCTTGTGTGTATTTCTGTCCTCTTCGTGGCATGTGGTAGTAGGTAGGGGAACATGGCCTATAACAGTGGTTCTCAAAGTGGGGTCCAGGGACTCTCAGGGGTCCTTAACCCATTAAGACCTGAGGCCGATTCTACAAAATGTCTTCTAAATCCCTACAGTTTTTTGAAAAAGTTGTGTTGCTATATCATCTCATCAAACTTTTTCATGTCAAGGACCCCCAAAATGATATGCATTTGGCTGCGGACCCCCATCTCAAAATATTTTCTTCCAGGGACCACCAGAAGCAAATATTTGAGTTAAAATGTTTGCTTTAAAAATATATATATTCAAAGATTCGCACACATTTTCAAGAAGAAAAAGAAAAAAAGCAGATCTACAAGCTCGTAGCGTGGCACTCGGTGCCGCGCTATGAGCTTGTAGATCTGCTATTTTTGAATAGTCAAAGAAATCTTAAAATGACACAGATCCGTTCCCGGTCTTAATGGGCTAAGGGGGTTCTAAGTTCCATTTGTATGCTGTCAGAGTTAAGGGTTATGTTAATGTGGTTATCTTTTCTTTATAAATTCGTTTTTTTGTATTACCTATGAAATTGTAACTATGTTACCACAAATTGACTGAAATAAACAAAAAAGAAAAGGTGCAGGGGTTTTTGAAATGTAAAAGTTTGAGAACCACTGGCCTATAAAATGACACTCTCGTTGGATTGGAGATACAGTATGGCCCTTGACACACTACTGCAGTGGTTCTCAAACTGTTTTATTTCAAGGACCTCCAGTTTGGTTTGCAGTTAGGCCACATAGACCCCCATAACTCTGAGAGTGTACAGATGCAACCAAATGGACCCTTACATTTGGTTCTGTCGACAGTGGTTCTTAAAGTGAGGTCCGGGAGTCCTTGAGGGGGTTCCAGGGGGTCCCCAGCTAAATGGATTAATATAGCATCAAAATCAGTTCAACCACTTTAAACTTATATACGTTGACCTTTTGAAAATAGCAGATCTACAAGACCACAACAGGCCACCTTGCGACATGTTGTGGGCTTGTAGATCTGCTATTTTCGTTTTATTTTTTTATCTTGAAAAAAATGTATAATATATATTTGAAACATTTTAACAACACAAATCTTGTATGGAGGAGGGGAGGGGGCACACATTATTTTCAGATGGGCGTCCGTACTGTATACATAATAATTTGGGGTCCTTGACATGAAAACAGAAATAGAAAGCTTGCAGAAACAGAGGCTACAGAGGGGGTTCTCCAATCTCCACCATGACACCAGCCTGCGTAGCCTCCATAGCAGTTGTCTCTGGTAACAGTTGTCAGCCCGGCTCTCTTGCCCCGTGTTCCGCTGTCATTTGAGATCACTGAGGTGTAATTCAATTAAATTGCAGACATGAATAGTGGCATTGTTCCATTAGGGTGAGGTTTGTATCATTAGCCACCCCCCAGTTCCTCCAACACCCACGGTATCCCCGGAGAGACTTCAATCGACGGCAGCAGAGTGAGGATGTTTGCTTGCACTCCGCAGTGTTGCCTTGTCCGCTTATTATAAGCAACTTTGTCTCTGAAACCTATGTCCCACACTGTCAGGATTCAAATTCAAAAGTATCAAAAGTAGCAGATCCACAAGCTCGAAACGCGGCGCGAAGGGAATAGCGTTTAGATTGCGACACGTTTAGATCATTTACGAAAAAAACATAAAACGTTAAAATATAGAGATAAGAGGTTTCTGCCCGACAGGAACGAAATATTGGTAGTTGCTGTTTTTTGGGCTTCTTTCTAAAGTGTAGTTGCTTTATCTTGCCTCCCAAAGACCAGTGATTCTCAAACATTTTCTTGTCAAGGATCCCCAAATTAATATGTATTTGCCTGCACTACAGACCCCCATCTGAAGATATTTCCCACTTGTTTCCTAAATAAATAAATAGCCGATGTAAATAGGTTTAAACTTTAAAGTGCTCATGTGGCCTAGTTCCTTCTTTTGGGCTTGTTTTCATAGACCTGGTTGCTTATTTCTCTCGCAAAATCTGTCAACACTGGCTGCCCTGTGTTGACGACCAGTCAGAATGCAATATCTTCCCTGAATATTGCAGTAATTATATTCATAACCACAACATTAACTTCATCTCTCCTGCCAGCAGGCCATTCGTTCGCCTTTGTTTTGTTATGTTTCTGAATGGAGGAAGTGAAAGTGCTGTAATGTGCCCTCCGTGTTCATTGTGAACGGCCACTTGGCTCTGCATGCCATGCTGGGTTGATCTAAATTAAATTAAACCTTCCATCACTAAGCAGTCACTTACTGGTGAAGCCAATATCGCCACACTTGAACATTTTTGATATTTTGCTGATATATATGCTGTCCGAATGAGAATGATAGATTCATGCTGCAGTGTTGCACAGTTGTCTGAACCTGATGGCTGATGCTGGCACAGGCCTCATTACATACAAAACTAGAGGATACATGTCGCCTTTCCGACATGTCGCCTTTCCGACGTTAACTAACCCTATACCTAACCCTAACCCTAACCCTAACCGCACGCGGAAGCCACTAGTCGGAGTAGTGAGATGTCGGAATGGGAGACGCACACCAGAACTAGAAGGTGGCAAAAAATTGTCCGCTTAAGCCCGATTTAAAAAATAGCCATGCGATGCGCCGTGAGCTTGTAGATCTGCTATTTATGCTATTAAAAATGTAATGACATGCCCAAAATAGTTTTAAAGTGATTAGTGAATGTATGGTTGCAGAAAGAAAACAAATCTGATTAATCTGCAAAAAGAAAACATTCAGAAGTGGAGGAAACATTAATTAAATACCAGATGTTTTCCCCTGTTAAATGCAAAAGCTCGGGGGTGGCAAATACCATCCCCTGGAACCCCAAATGACGCCCCCTGGATGTTGGTCTGTTAGTGTGCATCCATCACCTTGACCCTGACCACAAGCCTCATATTAAACACCTGGCCCTCTTTAATACTGTAAGAATAGTGCTGCTACTACTGCTGGTACTGCCTGCTCACGGCAAGATCTGTATTAACCCATTAAGACCTGAGGCCGATTCTAAAAATGTCTTCTAGGTTTTCTGAAAAACTTAAGTTGCTATATCAGTGGTTCTCAAAAAGGACCCCCAAAATCTATGTGTAAAAAAAAAATGTATTTGGCCGCCTCCCCCCATCTCAAAATATTTTGTTCCAGGGACCCCCAAAAGCAAAGATTGGAGTAAAAATTTGAGTAAGATTCACAAAAAAAATAATGATTTAAAAAAAATAGCCGATCTACAAGCTTGTAGGCTTATGAGCTTGTATATCTGCCAAAGTATTGAATAGCCAAAGTATTAAATAATGGTTAAAGGGGTTAAAATGATTGTGATACATACTACAGTATATGAACTACTTTTGCTGCTATATGGGCTATTGCTAAAATGATACAGATGCTTTCCTGGATTGAATGGGTTAAACACCTGGCCCTCTTTAATACTGTAAGAATAGGCTCCTACTGCTGGTACTGCCTGCTCACGAGCCACGACAAAGATCTGTCTTAAATAAAGTGAACATGACCGCAGTCGCTGAAAAACCGTCTGCGTCCGTGTTCAGCCATATTGACCAGTCGACTGCGAGTGCTTGGGATGCCGTTTATTCAGACCCAAATGGGCAAAATCAATTTGACCAGCGTCGGGGAAACAAGACAGACGGCCTTCTGTAAAAGCTAAGCTAATTATACACAATGGATGACTGTGTGGCGGGGTGCACAGTCAGTTGAGAGCGATTTATATGCAGCAAAACAACAATCCATGGCTGGTGTCGTCGTTTACCGTTACGCTGTTTAGTGTCGCCATAAAAAAAAAAAAAAAAAAATCAGCCTTGTTTCAATTCCACGAGCGTTCTCCGGAGTCAATTTCCTCAATTAAGGATCCCTGACTGTGTTTCCTTGGCGAAGGAGAACAGTGGGATGTGTTTATGCTTCGGCTGACGCAGCCTCGTAAACGCTGATGGACGGTTTTATAACGCGATTAGTGGCGTTTAGTAGCGGTTCACCCTGGAATGAGGATGTCGAGGCTCAACCAGGCATCTCTCTCTCTCTTTTTTCCTCTACATCGGTGGTTCTCTCAAAGTGGGGTCCGGCAGGGACCTCCCCCCCAGGGGGTTCCTTGAAAGGGTTCCGGGGGGGTCCCCAGCTAAATTTGTGACTATGGCATCAGAATCAGTTGAACCACTTTAAACCTACAGTGTATATACATTGGTGACGTATTTGAAAATAGCCAATCTGCGAGCTGATGCGTGGAGATGCTGTTAAAAAAATATTATCTTGAAAAATGTTGACAAATTTGGAATATTTTTACAACATAAATCTTGTATGGGGTTCCCTGGCACTAAACTAGTTTCAGATGGGGGTCCTTGAAATCTAGAACATTTCCGATGAAATGTTCAAATATAGTCAAAATAGCAAATCTACAAGCTCATCTGCTATTTTGACTTTACTTGAAATAGGGCTGTTAATTCATAATGTATATCTGTAAGTTTGGGTCCCAAGAGTCCCTTCCTAGCAATGTAATGGAGTCAAATAGTACAATATTTCTATTTTGAAACGTAGCAGAGTGAGAGTTAAAGGACGACTTCACCCATTTTCAACCTATCTTCATACAGTATAATAGGTCCTCACTAATGCTCATAATAAAATGATACATTTTTTTTTACTCAGTCTGTGTCTCGGAGGGCTTTGGACAGTCCCCCAGAAACCCGTCTACCAGTGACATAATCGTTAGGCAGGATTTTATTTTCCAACAAGATTTCAATTTTTGTATTTAAATTTTTATTAACGCGAGAACAATGGCTTATATTATTGCATTGCAACTTTCCAGGAATAGAAAGCCTGCAGTTTCTATTAGCTTGGATTCCCCATCGATGATGTCACAGGTTTCTAAACTGTCCACAGCCCTCCTCCGAGACACAGACTGAGTAGAAAAAAATGGTACCATTTTATCATGAGCATTAGTGAGGACCTATTATATGAAGATAGGTTGAAAATGGGTGAAGTCGTCCTTTAACAAATACTCCCCAAAAAAAATACTTAAACACTAGCATCCTCATTGTGGGGAAAATAGAGCTTGTCGATCGGCTAATCTCAGCGAAAGCTTTCCCCACAATAACACAGAAAACAAAATGACAAAATACACTCATATATACAGTAGATCCCTGAGGGACCATATAGGGTTTAAGTGGTTAAGTACGGTACTCAAGTAAATGTACTTAGTTACTGTGTCCACCACTGCTCCTCATCCTCGTCGCCCCCCCCCTGTCCCCCCCGTCCCTCGGTGGTCCCTGCAATCAGCGCCACACAGCACTGCTGCTGAGCGGCCTAAATGTAGCGCTGGCTGGCGTGGACCCTTGACCATCACAAAGATTAGTGTCTGTGATGTGAAGACTTGGCCTTCAGCTGGGGCCAAGCAGGACCTCAGGCACAAAAACCCACCTCATTATCCTCTCCGCTCATGCTAAGTGTGCGTGTGTGCGTGCGTGCGTGTGCCGCCGTGTGTGTATGTGTGTATTTTGCATGTATGTGTGTGTATTTTGCATATATGTGTGTATGCTTGTGTATTTGTGTGCATGGAATTGGGAACAGATTGTACTCATTTTTTATTCGCTGATTCCTGTATGACACACCCACCCACCCACCCACACACACACACACACACACACACACACACACACACACACACACACACACACACACACACACCCAGTACAACACATGTACGCACTGTAGCAAAACATGCATACACTTCCATACACACTTGTTTGCATGTGTTTCCATTAATTCATTTATAAGTGCATTAAAAAAGAATGAATTTATGCAAATGAATCATGGCCACGGGTGCCAGTTGAACACACCCATATCTAACACACACACACACACACGCACACGCACACGCACACACACACACACACACACACACACACACACACACACACACACACACACAAACACGCACGGATGCACACACACACACACACACACATGCAGAAAAAGGGCAGCCTGCTAATGACGTAGGCTGATGCAGTGCACACAGATGCGCTTGCAGAATAGATTAAAGCACTCAGCCAGCCAGTGACACAGCTGTGTTTTCTCTGATGCCCTGCCATGAAACTGCAGGAAATTATAACATCTGAGTCTCTCCGGCCGCTCCGCTCCGAAAACACTCTGTTTTTGTGCAGCACGCTATATGGTTTATATATTATAGTTGCGCGCCAGTGTCGAGGCATTGAAAATACCTCCCATCTACAAGCTCACAACGAGCTTAGATCTAGTATATATATGTATAAATATATATATATATATATGACACTGGAGCTCTAAGTATATCGTTTCTGTCGGGCACAAACCTCTTATCTCCAGTGGTGGAAAGTAACTAAGTGTACATTTACTTAAGTACTGTACTTAAGTCAAATTTTGAGGTATTTGTACTTTACTTGAGTATTTCCAATTTCCAATACTTGTACTTCTACCACTACATCTCAGAGGCAAATATTGTACTTTTACAATAAAAAAACTTTAGGTACTAGTTACTTTTCAGATATAAATTATGATATTATGAAACTTTTACTTACTTTTACTTAAGTAAAGAATTTGAGTACTTTTTCCACCACTGCTTATCTCCATATGTTATCTTTTAAAATCGTAAATTAACGGCTTTTATTGATACTATAGTAGACTGACAGGAAATGGGGAAAGAAAGATGGGGGTGTGACACGCTTCAAAGGTCGTTGTGAGCGGGACTCGAACCCGCCTAGGTGCCCGGACCGCTACCCTAGCCGTCCGGGCCTCAGATCTGATACTTTTGAGACTTTTTCATTTGAAATCCTGAAAAGTAACAGTTTTGGGACAGAGACGATATATCTGTCACAGCAGAATGGACAGTATTGTGCTAATGCTACCGTACCGCTAATAGGGCATATCTGTTTTAACTGTTTTAACCTGTTACCTGCTGGATTGATGGAAGTCTACACTCGACACAAGAATGTCTATTATGCGTATAAAAGCCATAAAATGTCTTTATTAAAAAGTAAAGGCCTGTTTCACGTTTGCACAATTAATGGCCGATGTGCGGTTATTACAGTGTAACAACAACAAAATGCAATTGGTGTTTTTGCACCTTGGCATGACGTCTAAAGCATTTGTTCTCAAAGTGGGGTCCGGGGACGCCCAGGGCTCCTTGAGGGAGTTCCAGGGGGTCCGCAGCTAAATGATGGATAGTGAACCAAATGGACCCATACGGGTCTGTAACTCTGAGAGTGTACAAATGGAACCAAATGGACCCGTCAGGGTCCATTGACGGGTCCATTTGGTTCCATTTGTACACTCTCAGAGTTAAATTAACATTGATTTTACAATATAAATTGGGGTCCCAGAGATAGAAATGCCATTAAATGGGGGTCCGTAGCCTAATGCATGTCAAACTGGGGGTCCTGGGGTTAAAATGGTTGAGAGTCACTGCTAGAGCCGTAAAAATCTTCTCTTATGGGCGTCCCAGGCATATCTTTTTCAAATCCGCGGGCTAATAAGTGTCAATTTGGGGGTCCTTGACATGGAAAAGTTTGAGAACCACTGGTCTAAAGTACAGGTTCTCAACGTCAGGGGGACCAACCAAATGAACCCGTTACGGGTTCTCATTTGATATTCACAATATCAAACTGGGGGTCCCTTGAAATTCAAAAGGCTGAGAATCACTGGTCTAACGAGAACGTTCACTAAGTGGTCTGGTGAGCCACCGTTCCCCCATTAGCACTGCAGGCTCACAGACCCCGGACCGCTAATCTCCTCTCCTAGCGGCGTTAATTGCATCTACTAGTCTATTGGAGAAAGCAGAGGATTGAATGTTTTAACATAATAATGGGCCTGGCTACCTGTTTGTTGTCCGCTGGGATGTGCTGCCTTCCTTCCTTTCTTCCGCCTGCGCCGGTCTGTTCCTTGGAGGAGGGGGGACTCCAGCGGCCTTGTTTTTTGGTGGCGGCGGCGGCAGTGCCGGCAGCGTATACAGCTCTAATTAAGCAAGGCATGAGTTTCTTTTAATCCCCCCCACCATCACCAAACCCCCACCCACCCCCCCGTCTGCGCTGAGATGCTACTGAAGTGCTGCATGTGTTGTCCTTAATTGTGCTTTTACTGCAGTACAGCAAAACAAAATGGTGTTGTTTTTTCCCCCCCTTCTCCCAGCCACATGAGACGTGATGAGCACATGACTCATTCAGTATGATTTATCCAGATTGGACGATTGTTTTGTCTTGGCAATTATTCTATCGACAACGAGTCAGTTAACCACTTTATACCCTATTTTATACTTTGTTGTCGCACAACGGTTTCGTGCAAACATAAATTAGTTTGATTAACACCCCTAGTTTGTCACCATGACAGCTTACAGTATTGGGCAGTCCATTTCAGTGGCGTTCTGTCAAGTAGTAGCACAACGTTCCACAGCTAAACAGACAACAGAAAAACATGGAAGCCTGCAGGCTTCCATAGCCCTGGTAGTCCTACTTTATATCGTTGCTCCATATTCTAACTTTTTGTGTTTTTTGTTTAATGAACGCCCTACTTGATCATCATACGGCGTCGTACGAAAGTATCAAAAGTATCAGCTCTGCAAGCTCGAAACATCAAGCTTGTCGATCTGCTACTGTTGCTACTTTTGAATTTGAATCCTGAAAAGTAACCGTTTTGGACATACGAGGAAGGATTCCACCCGACAGAGACGACATTACTTGACCATTATACAGTATAATGTCACAGGAGAAATGTCGGGCCTCCTGATTGGTCAGTCCTGCGGTATGCTACTGTACTGTACGTTATTCCCTCCATGTTGTTCCATTATGCTCTTGGCTGAGCCTTCTCATTTCCTCTGCCTCCCGATGGTCCGCGCCACTCTGTTCCTCTCCCTGTAATTTATCCATCTGCAGGAATGGACTCTGTGTGTGTGTGTGTGTGTGTGTGTGTGTGTGTGTGTGTGTGTGCGTGCGTGCGTGTGTTCGTGTGCATATGTGCGTATGTGTGCATGTTTGTGTGTGTGTGTGTGTGTGTGTTTGTGAGGAATAGGAAATGTTGTGTTTAAGAGTGATGATTACTCGTCTCTCGTGGTTTACGAGCAGACAAGGTCATGATGGCTGCAACTTCTCAGCTCACAACAGTCAGTCTCCCCTCAGTGTATTCGCCTGTGGCCCGCGCATGTGTGTGTGCGCAAGCATGTGAAAGGAAATGCGTTTCTTTTTGTTGTCAGGGTGCCATTGTCGCTGCAACACACTTAAGATTGGGTGCCAGGCCAGTCTGAACACAACACTGTTATGTGAACCTTACTTTGATGAAAAGTACATTGAAGTTGACAGTTTGTGTGTAATAGTCGTATACACCGCCTACTCATCTAAATATTATCACACCAGACAAGTGTTTTCCTCTGTAATAGTTGGAGAGTTGAAAAACACATTATAATTAATCTTTTTGATACATTTTTGTTTAACTGCAGTAGCGCCTGTCAGTTTATTCTAGTGTGTGTGTGTGTGTGTGTGTGGGGGGGGACGGACCAGACACACTAGTATCTGTTCTCATGGGTGAATGTCACAATCATATATTATTATGTTGTGGCACAACGACCATATATTGTCTGCACAATATATGGTCGTGTGTGTCGAGTATGTAAGTGTGTGTGTCCAATGACGGCTAAGTGCTGGGTGTGTGTGTGTGTGTGTGTGTGTGTGTGTGTGTGTGTAGGTGTGTGTGTGTGTGTGTGTGTGTGTGTGTGTGTGTGTGTGTGTGTGTGTGTGTGTGTGTGTGTGTGTGTGTGTGTGTGTGTGTGTGTGTGTGTGTGTGTGTGTGTGTGTGTGTGTGTGTGTGTGAAGTGTAGAGTTCCCTAACATGTCTCCAGGGTAGCGGACCAGACAGATGGCAGAGACTGTATCATTACATTACAGTGTAAACAGCAAGATGGACCAGGGTAGGATGAGGCAGAATGAGATGATGACATGAGAGAGAGAGAGAGAGAGAGAGAGGAGGTCCAAGGTTTGAGCAAGGCTGATGTAGCTCATTTTCCTCCTCTCTCTCTCTCTCACACACAAAAAAACTGTGAAAAAAACGTATGTTGCTATAATATCAGTGGTTCTCAATTCTCAAACTTTTTTCTTGTCAAGGAGCCCCCAAAATGATATGTATTTGTCCGCAGACCCCCCCATCTCAGGATATTTTGCTCCAGGGATCCCCCAGAAGCAAAGATTAGAGTTAAAAATGTACATATTTTTTTAATCTACAAGCTCGTAGCTACGAGCTTGTAGATCTGCTGTTTTTGAATAGCCAATAAAATGTAAAATGACACAGACGCATTTCCGGATTGAATTGGTTGAACTGTACTACACAAACATTTGGTCCTCACAAGTATGGTAATACACGCACTAATCCCTGGACCTTATCAGTGCTGATCAGTGTGGTCAGTCATGTGGACCGGTATGAGTCTGTGGCTGAGCCTCAGACACCATGCATGATGCAGCCCACATCCATCCATCTATCCATCCATCCATCCATTCATCCATCCACTGAGCAGAGCATCGCTGCACTGGCCACTACTCCAGTAAAAAAAAAAGCCATGGGTTTCCGAGGCTACTACTCCAGTAGTTCCCAAACCTTTTCATGTCAAGGACCCCCAAATTGATATATATTCGCGAACCCACATCTGAAAATGTCTTATGCCAGGCACCACCAGAAGCAAAGATTTGAGTAAAAAAATGCTAGCTTTAAAAAAAATATATATATATATATTCAAATGTTTGCACACATTTTCACGCTTTTGAATAGCCAAAGTATAAAATATGGTTAAAGTGGTTAATAGGATCGTGACTCTATATTAACTAGTTTTGCTGGGGACCAGTGTTGATTTTGACAGCAAATTTTGATTTAGTTTTAGTCATAGTCTTATGAATTAAATTCCATTTAGTTTTAGTCGACTAAATCTACAGTTGATTTAGTGGACTAAAATGTATTTTGGCGGTGCCTTGATGGCGTCGTAATGGCTGATTTTACACTTGTTGCATGCTGAAAATAGACGATCTACAAGCTCACAACGCGCCACGCTGCAATGCGTTTTGAGCTTGTAGATCTGCTATTTTCCCAAGCGCAACCAAACATAAAATGACTTGTCTCTTAGTTCTACTGGATCGCTTCTCCACTCGTCACTCCATAACATTTTAGTCTAGTTTTTATTTGTTGACGAAATTGTCAATATATTTAGTCTTAGTTTTAGTCATCTTAGCTTGGTTTTTATTTCGTTTTGATTTCGTTTTCGAGAAAAAAAAAGTCGGCGAACATTTTTAGTCATAGTGTTAGTCGACGAAATCAACACTGCTGGGGACCCCCTGGTAACCCCCCCCCCTGACAACCACTGCACTACTTACAGTCCTGTGTGTGTACCAGTGCCAGGGGCCTTGTTCAGACTGGCAGCCCCCAGATCTGATTTCTTATCCAGATTGGGAGTCGGATAAGTTTTATGCTTTCTGAATGGTCAAATGGCGGCAATATAGGCTGAAAATTTCAGTTATGTAGACCAGTGGTTCTCAAAGTGGGGTCTGGGGACCCCCAAGGGCTCCTGGGGAGCAGATCTTCAAGCTTCAAGCTCTTCAAGCTCACAGTGAGCTTGCAGATCTGCTATTTTTGAAGAATCTTGAAAATGTTTGAAGATTATTTAATAATAGTTGCTTATGGGGGTCCCTGGCACAAAATATTTTCCGCTGGGGGTCCGCGGCCAAATACATATAATTTTGGGGTCCTTGACATGAAAAAAGTTTGAGAACCACTGATGTAGACAAGGCTTGATACTGTTGGACATGCTGCTGACGAAAGGAAAAACAGACGGCAAAACACACTTGCTAGATGAACCGTCTTGAGCAGCTAGTATTTGTGAATGTAAACAAGGATCCTAAAGCTAAGCTTTATAATCACCCTGAAGTCTGTTCCATGACACACTGATTAGGAATGTTTGTCTTGTTCTGTCAGCCTTTGTTCATCCAGGTTTGCTTTGTTTTCAACAGTGCCTTCTGCTTCCAAGTTTTGAGTTTTTCATTGTCATTTAGTTTGGCTTCATATTTTCAATTTCAGTTAGTTTCCATTCTTTTTTTAAGTGGGTTTTTGCTGGTTCAGTTTTTATTTTGTGAAAAGGCGTAGTTTTAGTTTAGTTATAGTTTTAGTTATAGTTTTTTATTTTATTATGGGGTAGTCAGGGCCGAGATTCAACAAGGTCAGAACATTTGCAAAAATTGCAGATCTGCAAGCTCACAATGCATCGCGATGCGTTGTGAGCGTGTAGATCTGATATTTTTGCTATTTTTGGCAAAGCTTGTTGACAAAGTACTATAAGGACATGTTCTCAATGATGTTTAGTTACACACAATACAGTTTGAGTTAGCTATGTTTTTTTTAAACTCTCGTACTTATTTTTATTTCAGTTAACTAAAATGTTATTCTAGTTTTCGTTGTTTTGTTAGTTTTAGTTAACTATAGTAACCCTGCTTGCTTCATGCTCCTACAGTGACACACACATTCACAGTAAATCCTGCTGTTGGACTAGTGAACTTTGTCTCTCACTTGCCTGTTGTGGCATAGACATTTTTCTATCCAAAGTAAGGATATGTGCAGCTATTCAAACTAAGTCTGTTAAATGGCGCTGCTCCTGCTAGTGGGCATGGAAATACTAGTCGGTTAAAATCATTATTTATTATCGGAATTTCATTTCTCTTTTATTCAAGAAAAGACATTGTTTAGAAATGAAAATCCCACAGTAGTTACGGCTCGTCAATGCTGAACCTCCTACTATTTCCCTGAGAGACGTCTATAAGTCCACGACCATATAGTTTGCAGCTTTGTAACACAGCAGCTTTTACAAGCATCACTTTAAACCACTTCAACTGATCCAGAATGCCACCACAGTGCACATCTGATCTTTTACCCATTAAGACCTGAAGCCGATTCTACAAATGTCTTCTAAATCCCAACAGTATTATGAAAAACATTTATTTCTATATCAGTGGTGCTCAAACTTTTTCATGTCAAGGACCCCCAAAATGATATGTATTTGGCCCCCGACCCCATCTCAAAATATTTTGTTCCAGGGACCCCCAGAAGTAAAGATTTGAGTTCAAAGTTAAATGTTTGCTTTAAAAGAATACATATATTCAAAGATTTGTTTTCACGATTTTTCAAAAATAGTGTAAAATAATGCCTTTTCAGCTCAAATCAAAAAGTGACACAGATGTGTTCCTGGTCTTAACACACTGAGTGCCAAAAACGGTCCGGACCGTTTTTCATAATCCAAACGAGGTGTGCCAAAAACGGTTATGGACGTTTTTGGGAAAAAATATATATATATTTTTTTCCTTCACAGCACCAGGAGATTATCATTTTACGAAGATTTAGACTCCAATCCACTTCCTGGTTAACTTATGACTTCAAAAGCCTGTATCTCGGCTCCTGTGTACTTTTTGTTTTTACGATGTATTTTCGACTATTTTCAACTGGCTGCAACTATGGAACGGATTACCGAATGTTTTTAATCTTTGTCCCCGGATTGTACGAGACCTCTATGTGTGTAATGAGGGTATCACCGTGAGGACGGTGATCACTGAAAATGTTTTGTGACTACTTGAAAAAGGTCCAAAAATGGTAAAAAATCCAGGCACTGGAGGTACCCTGTTTTGAAAAACCCCTGGCACTCAATGTGTTAATGGGTTAAACCTCCCAAAATGTTAATTTCACTCCCTTTTGCGTTCCTGTCACTGGCTTCCGGTCGCTGCCCTCGCCCAACTCTTTCTTTCAATCGTTTTATTTTCATTTACAATTTACACAGATTATACACTTGACCCGTTTCAAAACACGGCCCTGCAAGGCAATCAAGGGAATTGCACCCCGTTATACCTTCAGGAAACATGATCAACCCCCTACACGCCATCCCAAAAGCTTAGATGTGCCATCCCTTCCCTAAAACACCCTCAGCCTTCAACACTTCAAGCGGCTTGGACTCTTGTCTGTCATTATATAGCTCCCAAGCTGTGGAATGACATGCTCCCCCCATCAGTCATGACTGCAGTCTCAGTAACCCATTTTCCACCGCTGTCTGATAACTCACCTCTTCAGACTCCACCTCACCCCTAGCACTCCTCTTTCCTTTTATCCATTCTGGTTGCCTATTTTGATAGAGGCTACAGTAGTTATGATATTTATGTTGGTTACTCGTTCACCTATGTTGTTATTTAGATAGACATGTACTGCTGGCATGACCACAAATTAGGGGTGTGCCGATACACTAATTGCATGATACGATACGATACACGATATTGGGCTCACGATATCGATACGATACGATATATGGCACTTTTTTATTATGAAAATATATGGGGGGGCGGGACGATATATCGGCACACCCCTACCACAAATGCTAGGACTGCAGATGCTAGGTTTGATATTTTATATTACCTACTTCCTTTGTAGCAGCACTAAATAGTTTTAGTTCCTTTGTAGCACGAAATAGCCATTCATCCCATTAACTCTGATCTTGTAAGTTGCTCTGGACAAGAGTGCAACTTGAGACAAATGCCTGCCCTAAACTGAACGAGTCCCTTTTTAGAATAAGACTCAACTATAGACGTTGCAGCAGCACTCCGGGTGACTCAGGACCTCGGGAGGTGACGATCGCTGTTGTGACTTTGCATTGTGCCTGAGCATCGTACAATGACAAACAAAAGTTGAACTCTGCTGAATTCTGAGTTGAACTCTGCGTGCGTTCCCCTACCAAGCTGCCACGGTCTATTTCTGTCTTGCCTCATATGTGGCAAGCCAGGGTGGAGGGGTCGCGGCGTGGGTGGCTGCAGATGTTGTGAACCTCTGTCATCATCATATACAGTAGCCACGCTAACCCTGCGTGTGGCGTCACTCGCTATCACGCCAAGCTACAACCTTTTTCCTCCCGCAAACCCGGGAATAGCGAGCGGATCTCCCCCAATGCGAGCCTGGCGTGATGGTGGGGATATATAGGTCAACAGATGTAGGCCTCCATTTAGCGTATACCGCGGCTGAAGATAAGTGGGGTGGAAAGAAAAGGAACTACTGGGTGAAGTGATGGATGGAGGGAGGGAGGGAGGGATGAATGGAAAGGATGGATGGATGGATGCGGGGGGGGGGGGGGGGGATAAACAGACAGACAACGGGGGCAGTTCAATCAATGTTTTATAAGTATCAGTACTCTAGATGCGGGCCAGACTTATCTCTCCTCTTCTCCCGTGTGTACGTTCCCATGGCGATGGGACCAGCACAGGCCTGAGCTGGGGAGATAACAAATCTGTTGCTGTCGGGTGGAAACCTTGTACATGTCCAAAACTGTTTTCTTATTATTATACAAAAAAAAACATTCTAAACTAGTAAATGTAGCCGATCTACACGCTCGTAGATTTGCTATTTTCACTAGCTTTGTGTGACACTCTAGTAGGACGAAGCAGGGCATTCATTTACAAAGAAAAAAACATCAAAAATGTAAATATGGAGATAAGAGGTTTCTGCCCGACTGCAAAGCAGTGTGCACTGTGCACTGTGGTGGTCTCAGATTTCTTACTTAAGTAAAAGTATCAATACCACAAATGTAAAAGTAAACAAGTGTGACAAGTAAAGGCCTGTATTGGCATCAAAATATACTTAAAGTTCCAAAGTAAAAATACTTAAATCTTTCAAAATGTTTTCGACTCACAAATGTAGATGAGCTGTTTTCAAATAGCCGAATGTTAACCACCAACATTAAGTGGTTAATGTGTGTTTTGTAATAATAACATAAATCTGCAAGGTACCTGGTAACTAAATCTGTCAAATCATTGTAGTGGAGAAAAGTAAATTTTTTGCCTCTGAGATGTAGTGGAGTAGAATTATAGTATCAAGTATCAAGAAATGGAAATACTCAAGTAAAGTAAAAGTACCTCAAAATTGTACTTATGTTCAGTACTTGAGTGAATGTAATTATTACTTTCCACCACTCTATATGTGTTTGTGTATCCAAGTCTCTGCTTGTGCGGATTTGTGTGCATTTTCCACACGCGCGAGTTTGTTTACTTAAGTGTGTTTGTGTGTAAACAAAGGAGGCTCCACATCCCTTGGTGTGATCCCAGTAATTGTGTACTTGAGGAAGTTGCCCTGTTTGATGATGCTTTTATTGTCCATAATCTAATGCAGTGGTTAACTTCCCAAACTTCCCAGCTTGTAGATCGGCTTACTTTCACTGCTGTACTTCTTAAAAGTTTTTAACGTTCATGGGATTACTTTGATTGACTGATTTAATAACATATATTTTTCAAATGTAGGAGGACAAAAATAAAGGATACCCATACAAAATTGGTCCGCGGCCTAACAATGGATCCCGAGCCACTGTTTGGGAAATACTGATCTAATGTATTCCCCTTCTTCCAGAGGAAACTGATGTGTAGTACAGACGTGCTTAGGACCCTTTGTGTTTTTAAACACAACCTCCACAATAATTTACCACTTTAAACCTTATTTGGGCCATGTAGGTGACAATTTTGTTAAAAATGTCTAAAATAGCAGATCTATTTTAGACGAGCTTGAGCTTGTAGATCGGCTATTTTCACCATTTGTCATGCAACAAAGTATATAGGGCTTAAGCGATTAATAATCCTTCTCTGTAAGTAACTCCACAGCCGTGGAGTGAACTGTATAATCCGCTACTGGGCTTGTGAATGGCTCAGGCTTGCATCATCGCTCAACGTCGTTTCACTGGGGTGTCCTTGGCCGATATGTGTGACAAATGTTTTTTTGTGTTGCTCTTTAGTTTTAGTTTGTTAAGCAATTACATAAACAATTAAAACAATTCCATGTTTCTGGCCCCCCCCCCCCTAAGTTATAATGACACATGCACCCTTGAAGAAGGGTGCATATGCCATACAGGCGGCGTTCTCCGAACGGATCAAACATCCTAATCAGAGAACTGACTAATAGCAAAAATAGCCAGGGTTAATGGGGTTGAAGTATTGCACATTAACTATTTAAGGGCTGCTTAAAGGGTCTACACCATGAATTTTAACTTTTTCTTCATTTTTGTGTGTTTTTGGTCTCCCCCACCTCTCTTCTGTTCCAACAAATACCCGACTTCGAGCATGCAGGCTTTCATAGGCTATCTGTGGTTTTCATGTAAATTGGTCTGAAAACAGTCCGTCAGATTTGTTCCCCCACCCTACGTCACGTCTGGGAACAATTCCTCCCGTTTTTCAGTTCTAACCACAAAAAAAAAATCGGGAAATTTTTTTTTTTTTTTTTTTTTCATTTTTTTTTTTTTTTTTCATTTTTTCTTTTTTTTTTTTTTTACTTTTTCCACACAGAACCAGGACATGACATGCATACAAACTGGCTCAGTAGCGCCCCGTGCCAAACAGGACAATGTGGTATTGCAGGTGAAAGTGCTTTATAAGCCAGAGAGAAGTTAGTTGGAATGAGTATATCTGAGGCTTGATTTAGGCTCAAACCTTTTGAAAAACGTTTGAGGGACATAAACAATATGATATCAAATATTATTATTATTTTTTAAATTCATGGTGTAGCTCCTTTAACCACTTAAACCCTCTAGACTTAGTAAACTGGAGTGAGTAGGCTCTGTACTTGGTCTGCTTTTTTCCCCTCTTCACCAATTCCACGTTGTGAGCTTGTAGATCAGATATTGTTGGCCAATGTTCCCCTCCCCCAGAATATGGATGCTGGGGTTCAAGTGCTTAAGGCAACACTAAACAGCTCATTGGCAAATACGCACAAACAAGCTCACATGGAAAACAACAACTAACTCCCTGAAGGGAGTAGCTTTAAGGGATGAGAGGTTACAGCCAGTACTTAAGACACACTCACTACAGGGAGATGGCAAGTGGGCTAAATGCAATATTCTAATATAGGGCAGGGGGGGTCCAGGGACTAGAGATGCACGGATCGCGGTTTTAGCCGCGGTTGCCAAGGATAAACACTGTTTGGGTGGATTTTGGTCAATCAAATATAATTATTAATTAATATTGGATGAACCACGGGTGAAATAATGCGGGACATCTATCTATATAGGCCTATTATAGCTTTTAAAAAGCATGAAATCTCGCTGTGCGTGCGTTTGTAGTATTTTAATATTACGTCATTTTCCATCAGGCACAAATTAGCCGCCTACCACAGGTGCTTTGCGTGCGCTGTGTCGTTGTTGTTTGGAAGGGGAAGGAGGACCCCTTGCCGGCAAAGGCAGCTAAATGCTATAGTGAGAGAGAAACATTTAAAACAAAATAAAAAAAAAAGAAGGGAGGAATAAAAGTTTGGCGTGGGAGTGATTTAGTGAAGTTCTTAACCCTGCCGACGACTGCATATACATAATGTAAACAGGCACTACATCGGTGATCGCGACAGTGGTGAGTGACATTGTACAAGTACGTATCCATATAGAATCCCATGTGTATCCCTGCGGTGTGGTTAATGGTGCGGATGCGGATCTATAAATAGGATGATATAATCAATGTGGTTGGACGGCGGATGGATAATGAACGGTGTACACTCGGGTTCGGGTGACGAAAAAAGCCCATCCGCGCATCTCTACCAGGGACCCTCTAGGTTCATTGAGGGCGTTCCAAATGGACCCCTCACAGAACTGTAACTCTGAGAGTGTACAAATGGCACCAAATGGACCCTCATGGGTCCATTTGGTTCCATCTGTACACTCTCAGAGATATGGGGTTCCTTGAAATTAAATCGTTTTGAGAACCACTGATACAGGGCTTACAGCAGGGTTGTGCTTATTGCCCGATGGCATGGTTCATGGACGATTGCATGGATGCTTTCAAATCCAATTCACAACATGTCTAGCATGTCTCTCCTCTCTCTGCTCTAGGTTTCCTGTATCTCTACACTCGCCTACCTGAATAAAGCATAAAATGCCCCCAAAAAACGAGTGTGTTTAGATAATTATGTGTATAAATCAGGGTTTCTCAAAGTGGGTTCCCTGACGCAGGTCCAGGGGTGCCGCGGAATACTTGAGTTGCACTGTACTTGGTGCGTTCTTTTTCATGCCAAATCTCTTTGCCAAAAATAGCCGATCTACAGTCGAATAGTCGAATGCACACAACATCACACAATGAAAGCTGCACATGTATGGTATTGCCGTTTTCGGTTAGCGTCCATGACCTAATCCATGTATCCTTCCGGAGTACAACGAGAAGACGTGTATTTGTTGTGCTTTAAACACAATAATCCTTCTGTAACTAACTCTCGCAAGCCGTGGAGGGAAGTGTATAATCCGCTATACCGGGGCCGGTGGTGAATAGCTCAGGCTGGCTGCATCATCAGTCACCGTCATTCCGCTCGCCGTCCTTGGCCCCGAGATGTGTGAGCGATTGATACGCTTCTTAGTTCCGCGCAACCTCGCTCGTAAATACCAGGCCGGGGCCACAGCTTTTACATCGAGGGGGAGGGGGGGATGACCCCACTCAGTCATAACCGGGTCTCGCACAATGAGTCGCATGAAATAGAACCCACTTCCTGTTGTAAAAAAAAACACAGAAAACACCTGTCACACACAAAATATGGTACAAAATGTTTCCATTACAAAAAAAAGAGTCAGACTGTTTGGGATTGTAGCAACCAGTTCATTGTTAAAATTCAGGTATTACAAAAGATGTTAATGATGAAAATGTATGATGACATTTTTAATCATTTATTGGTGGATGAAATTCAGATTACAAGTTTGTTCAAAGGCTTTTTGCTGTCGATGTTTTGGGTTTAGGCATAGCGTAGAACCAGAATCGGGTCCTAAAAGGTGTTTTAGAGCAATTCAGAACATGTCCAGCAAACATGTACTGTATTTAACCTTTCACACATGGCAGAGTGTAGTGGTTTGCTAATGTACTGTATGATTGTTGACTTGCTTTCATACCCTCACATGAGTTGCCATGTGAGGGCACATTTTAAACTGAAGATGATGTTGTACAATATAAGAGGTTTTTATTCTGAAAGGGTTGGAGAGAGAGAGAATCTTTCTGCCTCTTACTCTCTTCTTCTTCGCTCACACACGCACTCACAAGCACCACGCTGGGTAATCATTTATCGACGTCCACTTAACATGCACCTTGCCCCAGCGGTTTTCAAATGGAGAACAGTCAGGCATAACACTACTTCTCAAACATCAACAAGGGTCATATAACTCCGCTGGTCAACGCCTGGTCTGTGCAGCGCAGTAGCC
Source organism: Gymnoscopelus microlampas (assembly GCF_963454915.1). Lineage (NCBI taxonomy): Eukaryota > Metazoa > Chordata > Actinopteri > Myctophiformes > Myctophidae > Gymnoscopelus > Gymnoscopelus microlampas. The sequence continues at coordinate 12,931,431 of NC_139953.1, forward strand.
GGGTCATTAAGCCTTCAGCTACATCTTCTTTAGATGTCGTTTTTGAAGGCATTTCTGCGACATGAGACACTATGGAGGAGAGAGACAGGGAGAGAATGGGTAGAGAGAGCCTGCAGATGACCCAGGACAAGTCTTCATCAATAATGTACGACTAACAACTAAGCGTGACCCTTAAGGCTTTAACATGCTTGCCTGGATAATGGTACGGAGAAAGAGGATGCTTTCAAAGGACTTTCTATGAACCTGAGTGCCTTTTAGCCCCCAAAATGACCACCGTGACACACAGAGTCATCACAGCAGGGGGGCTGCCATGGAACTTTTACTGATTACCTCCAGGATATCACATTAATATCTGATTCTGGTTACCAGAATCAGAGTTACAGTTTGAGTTAGTGTTGAGTTACACTTTAGTATTATTTTCGCAACCGGACTGCTGATGTCACCTGAAATGTATTTTATATAGTGAGTAGTATACTATCTCTCTGTCTATCTGATTCAGAATCCTTGAAAAAAAGAAACTGGCTATTTTTGCTATTAGTCAGTTAATAAACAAATTATAGTAAAACCAATCTATACCAACTACTTTTTTTTATACTGTTAGTATACAATTCTATATGAAGCTGCATGTACAAGCATCAGTTTAAAATGATTTTATTGCCATTGATGGTGCATGTTTCCTTCATTGAAACAGGGTTTAAACTCACTGTGTAGAAATGTCTGTAAGCGTCTGTGTGTGTGTGTGTGTGTGTGTGTGTGTGTGTCTTGGCTGTGGCGTGTTATCTTGACAGTATTGACAGTATTGGAAGGTCTTAAGAACATGGCTGTAAAAGGCTCATTACATGTCAATAGCTGACCATTAGAGGGGAGCTGTAGATCAACAACACACAACTGCATGCACGTGCATAGTACTGTACTCACTATGCATGCACATAAACACATTGATGCACACATGCACACACACATACGTGCTCTCTCTGTCTCTGTCTCTCTGTCTCTGTCTCTGTCTCTCTCTCTCTCACTCTCTCTCACGCACACACACACAGTGACCCCAAGGGTCGCCAGTCAGTCTCTTCGTGTTTCCCTTTGAACGGCACAACAAAGAGGTCAAATGACAGAAGACAGCTCTCCGTTTAGAGAAGAGAAGCAACGCTCGTGTCTTCAGTCGTGGTGTGGTCTTGAGTACAGATGTTTGCCCCAGGGCGCTGAAACAAACACCATATGGCTGTGCCTTTCTCCTCCTCATGCACAACGGAGGACTGAAGCACTGTAGAAGGGTGGCACGATGCAGTATACAGTATATACACTATAGTATATACCGTACACTATAGGCATGTTGTGGTGCATGTGTGGTGAGAGTAAAGCATCTTCTACCTTTCCTTCCTCTGTGCTCAGAACTCTCTCATGATAGGGTTAAGATGGAATTCATTAGGGAATATGCACCGATTTATCAGCCGTACATTGGTGTCGTCCGGTACTCGCCTTGTTGACTACCATCAGTGTATCTGCAAATAAGATGTACATTCACTGATGCCAGTGGCTTTAATGGTTGTAATGTATGGTGCGATGAAGTGAAATACTTAATTTAAACAGTTATTTTTGGTAATGAAGATTTGTTTCCCTGGCATAAAGGGGGGGGGGGGGGGACAAACAAAAACAAAACAAACAAACAAACAAAAAGACATCTGTGTCTGCATCAGCTATAGGCCAAATTTGTATTTAAGCATCAGTATCTGCCCAGAATTTCCCAATTGGTGCATGCCTAGTTGCCTACCTAGGTTCTGCACACCAGCGCAATGCTTTGTTTAGGAAGCTGTCTGAAGTATAAGTCTTCTCGCCCCGCCTCGCCCGACTCAAAAAAGTGCTGCCTCGTGCAGTATGGATATTGTATTATTCAAGGCATTTGTAATATACCGTACAGCCCTACTTGGAATCCTTTCAGCTAGGTTATGATTCCAGCCAGCAGACTTCATGGGGCATATCACCTCTCTTGGCTTGAATATAAAAGTTTATAAGATGAATGAACTAAGGCTTTGAAAGCATAGTGACATCTTAATACTATAGTACTAATACCTATACTTTAGTATACTATAAAGTACAGGCTAATGATGTCTGAAATTAGTTAATTGTTTTTGATGTACTGTATTGTTTATTGTATTACAGCTCCTTTATTTCAAAGGTGCATTATTTCGGCGCCTATTTCTTATTCTTATATTATTATTTATATTTTTTGAACTTTAAGAACAAGAGTTAACATTTCTGGGGAAATTAGTATTCCTTTACATATACAGCCTACCAACATTTATATATATTTAAAAATATATAAATGTGAGGTAGCCATTAGCCAATTATTTTTTTAGCTATTTTTTCTCCCAATTTAGTTACGCTAAATTAAGTAAATGAAGTACACCTGTGTCTGTGTTGCCACTTCTGTTGCACCCTATGGCTTACCTGCCAGTGAGGAGCCCCCACCAGAAAGAGTTACACACCCTTATGGGTGTGTAACTCTTTGAGAGTGTACAAATGGAATCAAATGAACCCGTAAGGGTCCATTTTGTTCCATATGTACAAGGCATTTTGGTTCCCCATGTTCAAGGGCTTTTGGGGAGAAACAAAGCGTATGACCAAAATAACTACTCCTAACCTTAAAAGAACCGTGCTTAATCTTAACCGAAAGAACCGTTGCTAACCTTCACCAAAAGAACAGCTCTACAAGAACAGCTCTACTCGTAACTTTTACCAAATAGTGTTGATGGCGTTAATTATTAATATTGGGTCGAGTCAACATAGTCTTGCATTTCGGAGTTGATGTCGAGACTATTTTTTACTTAAAAAAAGATTGAAATATTACTAGTTACAGCATTGGTTTGAGAGCATGTTGCTTGACTGCACCTGAATCTTGTACTGAGAATCACTGAATATAGGTGCAAATCATGTAAATAATGTCTGGCATCGTAGAAGGGTTTCAAGTAAAGTCATAATGTTTGCATAGAAATCATTTACATATACTGTGATGAACTGCAACGTTGTCAGCCTACATTTCAGTCAAAGCCCCAGTCACTCAAACAGCGGAGAGGAGAAAACATACATGGCTCTCTGCTCAAATCACATTATGCAACGACATCAGAACGTGATGGGCTTTTAAGTTTGAATGGTGTTAACACACACACACACACACACACACACACACACACACACACACACACACACACACACACACACACACACACACACACACACACACACACACACACACACACACACACACACACACACACACACACATACACACACTCCTCTAAAAATACATGTAGGAGCTATTTAGATCCAATGACACCCAGCTGAGTAACTGTTGGAAGTGGCATTGTGAGTGTGTGTGCGTTTCGATACTGCAGTGGTTCTCAAACATTTTCATGTGAAGGACCCCCAAATGAATATGTATTTGGCCGCGGACCCCCATCTGAAATTATTTAGTGCCAGCCAGGGAACCCATACAAGATTTGTGCTGTTAAAATGTTTCAACGTTCCTTTATTTTCAAGATTAAAAAAAATGTATAGCTACACGTTGTGACCTAGATCAGCTATTTTTTAATATCCACTGTATGGTTTAAGTGGTTAAACTGATTTCGATGTTACGGTATATTAACACATTTGGCTGGGGAACCCCCTCAAGGACACTTTTTGGGGGACCCCACTTATAGAAGCACTGCTCTAAAGCTCTCCTCTAATGGCCACACACATCTAATAAGCCTTTCACAGTCCTGTTCTTAAGACTTTCCAATACTGTGTCAATACAGCTGAGATACACACACCACACTTACTAACACACACACACACACACACACACACACACACACACACACACACACACACACACACACACACACACACACACACACACACACACACACACACACACACACACACACACACAAAAGATATTGTTTTGGATCCAGAACCCATTATATATGTTTTTTTTTATCCTTTCTTATATGCATGGATTCTAACTTACGACTCACAATGAGCTATGGTCTGTGTACTAGTATAACTGGTTGAGCCACCAGGCACCACTTAATGTGCTTTTAATGCCAGACACACGCACATGCACACGCACACGCACCCCCATACACAAGCATGAACACTACAGATTGCTACAGGAACACATACTAAAATATCACACATGGGCACGCCCACACATGGTCTCACACACACACATGCGCACACATGCGCACACACACACACACACACACACACACACACACACACACACACACACACACACACACACACACACACACACACACACACCGATGTGTCCTCAGGTCTGTGGAGATCTCATTAAGATAGCTCTCCTCATCTCTCAGTACCTCCCAGAGCCACCCCCCCCTCCCTACATTCAACCATTATGGTTTCCACATCCACAAAGATAGCGACAACTTTGGCTGATGGTTTCCTGCGATAGCGGAGACGTCAGCCCGGAGGCTTTGAAAACACGGCCTCGCAGAGAATGTGTCCCGTCTGAGACGTTGCCGTCTTCGCTGTGGCGGACGAGTTGATAAACAAGAAGAAAGAAAAAAAAAAAACGAGAAAAAAAAGAAAATATTCTTCTTTGCGCCAAAAGTCTCTATGCCAGGGGTTCTTCAACAGGGGGTCCGGGACCGACCCCTAGGGTGTCCTCAGAGTTACTGCACGGGGGCCTCCAAATCTTTGTGTGATGAGATTATTATTTTTTTCATTAACCACTTGAACCCTATTATCTCTTTTCTGTGGAGAACTTTAGCCAAAAATAGCAAATCTACAACATCACAACACATCTAACAACGCTCACAACGCCTCGCGCTGCGAGGCGTTGTGAGCTTAGATCGGTTATTTTTGGCAAACGTTCCACCCCAGACTATGGATGCTGGGGTTCAAGAAGTGGTTGACAAAAGGGACATTTTAAGAGTTTTAAGCATAATATTTTTGATTATCGCGATAATATCGTAAACCGCAATTATTTTGAATATGAAATGACCATATCATTCACCCATCTGTTGAGTGGTCAGATGGGTGGGCCACGCAAACCCCTTAACAGATCCTCAAGCGGGCCCTGATGATCCAGAAAAAGGTTTCGAGAGCCACTGTAATAGGCGTTCATCTCACTCACCAGCACAGATCTCACAGACAGACAGTTGGCCCTCTGTAGCCATCCATTTAACGTGCACGTAGCACAGTGCACATGTGCAGCGCTATAATAATGTTCTTAGCGTGTGGAATGCCCCGCGTTC
>NC_139953.1:12939394-13004394 GCF_963454915.1 Gymnoscopelus microlampas
GTGCCACTGCTTATCAAAGAGGGGTCCAGGGACCCCCAGCGTATGTTATTTCCGTCCGCCCGTTTAAGCACGGGATGAGCACGGGATTTTAAACAGCTATAACTCCAGTTTGCAGCATGCCACCAAGTCCAAATATGGTATGTGGACTTAGACCACCAATAGGGACGAGCATGAATTGCTGAAGTTATCAAAGAGGGGTCCAGGGACCCCCAGCGTATGTTATGTCCGTCTGCCCGTTTAACCACGGGATGAGCACGGGATTTTAAACAGCTATAACTCCAGTTTGCAGCATGCCACCAAGTCCAAATATGGTATGTGGACTTAGACCACCAATAGGGACGAGCATGAATTGCTGAAGTTATCAAAGAGGGGTCCAGGGACCCCCAGCGTATGTTATGTCCGTCCGCCCGTTTAAGCAGGGGATGAGCACGGGATTTTAAACAGCTATAACTCCAGTTTGCAGCATGCCACCAAGTCCAAATTTGGTATGTGGACTTAGACCACCAATAGGGACGAGCATGAATTGCTGAAGCCCCGCCCCCTCTGTCTTCCCATTGGCTGGCCTTTAAACAGCCATAACTCAAGTTCGCAGCATGCTAGGGAGTACACATTTTGTACATGGACTAAAACCACCAATAGGGACGAACTGTAATTACTTAAGCCCCGCCCCCTCTGTCTGCCCATTGGCTGGGCTTTAAACAGCCATCATTCCAGTTTGCAGCATGCTACCAAGTAAAAATTTGGTAAGTGGACTCAGACCACCAATAGGGACGAACTGAAATGAGTTAAGCCCCGCCCCAAAGGCACCGCTTCCTTCACACAGGGTGTGATTTTTAAACTCACAGTCACAATGGTGAGGACTTGCTCAGTTCATAAGTGCCATAGCAGGTGGTGCGAGGTCTCCAACTTTAATAAAAATACACAAAGCTATTTTGGTACTCACCAAAACTTTCAACAACACAAAACTGCCTTTGTTTCGTGAATAGTGAAATAGTTTTGTTTATTTTTTTCATTAAAGTTGGAGACCTCACACGGTAGTAGCAGCGCGCCTGTCAGAGCGTTAGAGAGAGAAAAAAGTCACTAACACTCTGGACCGCCCTAGGCTATCCTAGTCTAGTTACATTACCTAGTTACTTTTTGGTAAAAATGTACCTTTGAGAAAATTACGCGAACAAACACGGCTGTATTTGGGCAGGTTGTTGAACGTTAAATCTTTGTGTGGTACAGCTGAGATCCAAGCCATACTAGTCTCTTCTCTGTAATACATTGTTAGCCTCACACTGTATTCAATCTTGAAGAGGAGAGCTGCGACATATGAACAGCTTTCTCATAGACCAGGCACACATGTACAGTGTGCACTGATCACTATGTAGTCGGCAAAGAAGTTAATGTTTACAAACACAAACCACCGTCACTCTCTAGTCTTAAGCGCGTCTCTATGTACAGTTTGACCCCAAAGGGCTGTAGCGTCGAAAAAGGGGGCGTGGCTAACTTTTGGTGACGGAATTTCACCTGCAGTACTTCAGGGTGGCCTTTTTTTGTGTGATATTTTGTTATTAATTTAATGAAAAAAACATTACTTTATCTTGATTTAACGCTACTCAGTGTAAACCATATGAATCTACTTTAATGTTCGACTAATATTAGGTGTAGTGTTGCCTTTAAAATGCAGAGATGACACAGTTTTAAATGTGTGCAAATCTATGAAGATATATTTTTTAAAGCGAACATTTTTAACTCTAATCTTTGCTTCTGGGGGTCCCTGGAACAACATATTTTGAGATGGGGATCGGCGGCCAAATACATATAGTTTTGGGGGTCCTTGACATGAAAAAGTTTGAGCACCACTGACATAGAAACATTTTCAGAAAACTGTTAGGATTTAGAAGATATTTTTAGAATTGGCCTCATGAGGTCTTAATGGGCTAGACAAACATCCCCATTATGAACAACATGCACATTGCATGTTTGTGTGTACACCGTGTGAATTCGGGTGAGCAAGTGTGTGATTCAGATTATTTATAAGTTGGACAGTGGTTGCTTTTCGAATATTTAATAACGCTTTTGTGGCTCAGACAAAGTTAAGTTATTATGGATGACTTGGAGTAGCACTTCTCCAGAGGAATAGCAGTACAGCCTCTGCAGAAATGGACCATCACGTCTTGTTTGCTGCGTTTGGAAATAACACTAGCTTTTGTTAGAGTTAAGAAAAATCACCCCTCTCTGCATGTGTGCTTCATAAGGAATTTGTGTTTTAGTTTTGTGAGGATATTTTAGATTTTGGGTTTAAATTGCTGGGTTACAATTAGGGCGAAGTTAAGGTTAACATTACTAGTAAGGTTTACCATTAGGCCTGTAGAGATGAATATTTATGTTATGGGTTTGGGAATGAATGTGATCATTAAGTAATACAAACCTCTTCGTAGCGCACGCGTGGATGTGTGTGTGTGTGTGTGTGTGTGTGTGTGTGTGTGTGCGTGCATCTCCACTTGTTTTTCAAGAGGAATTTGTGTTCCTCTCATGTTGCATTTAAGTAAATTATGTATGACATCTTCTAGCATGTTTGTGCCTCAGTGAATGCTCCGTGTCCCGGAATATATTATAGAAAAAATAATGTTTTAACATGTGACATGCTATTTCAACAAACACGCTAAGCAACGAGAGGGCGCACTACAGCCCACTTAGCAGCCGTGCTGCAGCAAAGCAGGGTGCCCAAAATAGACACATACTACGTACACATGCACACACCAACATACAGCACACACACTTATCAAGCATAAGCATTCAAGACTGCGCTCACATGCACATACTGTAGTACGCGAGTGCATCTGCTTATACATACAGACGCATACCGCACAGTGCATGCATTCATGCATGTGTGCACAAACAAACACGTCCTTGTGTATTGCACAAACACACGCACGCACGCACGCACACACACACACACACACATACATACATGCACATACACATACACACACACAGAACACAGCAAATTTGTTTGACCATTTAAGGAGAAATAGTGGATCTACTGCCGTGATCCGACGCGTTGTTGTGAGCTCGTTACGACCGGATCTCAGATTTTCAAGCATTTTGACATTTCCAAAGATTTCAAACATTTAGTACATTTCTGCAACACTCAGGATTGTGCAGGATTTTGCATTGAACCTTTTTTTTGTGTACATTTGGAGAGGTTTGCAGGGAGATACAGTAACGTACAGTATGTGGTGACTGGTGAGTGTTGGTTTGGATGAAGCGGGAAGGAAGTGCCTGCAGAGCTTCAGATGGAGACAGATGGTCAGGAGACAAAAGCAGCCTGGGAGTCAGGATCTCTGTCCTCTCTGAGAGGAAAAGGCCCTGTACCTATATGCGTGCATGGGTGACGTTTGCACGTGACCAGTGTACGTGTGTGTGTGTGTTGTGCGTGTCAATCGATTTTGTAGTCGCCAATTCCCCCCCCCCCCCCCTATGTGTACTATAGTTAGTCCCTGTCTCTGCCAACCCCTGCTTGTTATAGTCTTGGGGAGGGTGTCAGAGATGTCTCATCCGATACACTCGGAGATGCCAGCCACTACTAGCTGACAGTGAGGAGTTTAACGGGTGTGGAGCAACATGCCGTCCCTCCCTGTTCCGTTCCCTGCTGCCTGCTGGACACTCAGGCACACTGACCAACCTGTAGGAGTTGCTAGTGCAGTGACAGAAATTGTCCCTCCCCTGCCGGCCTCCCCCCCCCCCCCCCTAAACCGGGGAGGGGTCACCATCGTGGAGGAATGGAACGACAGTCTCCACAGTGGTGAGCAGTCGTCCAGGCATGAGTATTTTAATATAAATAAGAAGTGTGCGCTCTGTGTTAAGTATTTCTCATAAACCTTCACCATAGAATCGGTGTCGACGATGACCTTACCTTGTAAAACGAAGCCCTGCAAAATGGCCTCGCCACAAAGAATATGTGCGCTGCCTCTAAAGTGTCCAGCAACGCTACATTTTACACAGACAGTGGAGCGCAGGATGGTTTTTACGAGAGCTTTACATAACCCTGATTATTAAATATAGGTCCTTGGAGGTGCTCGGCCACACACATGGATACATACAGTATAGTATAGTCCGATACATACAGTCCCACATGTGTGTTTGTGTACGCGTGCACATAATATACAGTACACATACATTTCTATATACAGTACCAGCCATTCTCAACATGAGGGCTGGGGCTCAGCTAGTGCAGTGGTTCTCAAACCTTTTCATGTCAAGGACCCCCAAACTGATATGTATTTGGCCGTGGACCCCCATCTGAAAAGATTTTGCCAGGGACCCCCAGAAGATAAGATTTTTGTTCCAAAAAATTCAAAAATAGCAGATGTACAAGCTCACAGTGCAGTACAAAGTGACACTCTGCTGTGACCATACATATCTGCTATTTTTGAATAGCCAAGGAAATCTAAAATGACAGAGATGCGTTCCTGGTTTGAATGGGTTAATGACTTATTGACTAACTCAGACCACACCACTATGACACTTATTTGGGTTTATCGAAGACATGATAGCATTGAAGATGAGGAGGAACGAGGGTCGAGGATGGAGGGACGAACACAGGTTAGGGGATGGGGGGACGTATCTGGGGGTCGAAGGAAATAGTGTGAATTTGAGGGATGAATCAGGGAGTGAGGATGAGGGGATGAATGCGGGCGGTTGAGGGGGAGTGGATGAAAACATGGGGTGTACAGCAGTTTGGGGATCTTGTCGAGGGTGAGGAGGAGACAGATTGTTGAGTTGAGTCGAACGCGGCCGGACTCCCTGTTTCTTTGGTGTTTCGGCCCAGGTGGGCTAAACCTAACCCTAACCTCACAGAAAATATGCCTTAACCCAAAGGTTCCCAATCTTTTTTGGTCGTTTAAAGAAATTTGATGTCTTCCCGGGATCCAAACTAGTGAAAATAGCCGATCTACAAACTCACGCTTTTGAGCTTGTAGATCTGCTATTTTCACGACTTCTAAATATTTTTTAAATGTATTTTTTAATGGAATTTAGTTATTTTTATATTTTTATATATTTTTCCTTAAAGGGGCTACACCATGAATTAAAAAAATATATATTATATATAAATATTGCCCCCTAATACGTTTTAAACAGGTTGTAAGCCTAAAAAACATCCAGATATTTTTTCTCACAATCTGACTGTCTGTCATTCCAAGCTTTTTCAGCTGCAATACCAAAACGTCCTATTGGGCAGGGGGGAGCTACTGAGCAATTCTGTCTGGCCATCCTCAATGCAAAATCAGTGCAAGTGACATCACTTGCACAGCCATTCTGAAATGGCCTGTTCAGACACGCCCATTCAGGAAATCCATGAAATGAGCATGAATGACTGAATGTTAAAAAAAAAAAAAAAATTGGGTACAAGAGACACTGGGGAGCCCAAAAAAAACTAAAAACCAAAAAAAAAAATGAAATTCATGGTGTAGCCCCTTTAAATAAGAAGTAAAAAAACTGATATTTACTTGCGAGTCACAACCCATATAAATGGGTCCGTGACACACAAATGGGTCCCGACCCACTGTTTGGGAACCACTGCCTTAACCTAACCTGAAAACCACCACCACTGTGGGGCACGTGAAACCAGGCAGGCGACACCTCAGGGTGGCGGTCTCAGTCTGTGTCACCGCTGAGAAGTCGCGAGGCGTCGTATTGCAAACCGTCGCATCACAATCTTTTATGAGCGTTTTGTCATCGTGTCCAAAATTGGGATGCCCAAGTTGAAAGTGGTTAAATAGGTTAGAACAGAAATAGAAGGTGTGTTTGTAGGCGCGGTCTGTGTTCCCCAAACTTTACTTATGAAGGATTTGGAAAGGAGAAAGGGCCTTCATGTCCTCCTCACTGTACAGGATGTTCCTCATCTTTTTTTTCCACCCACACAAAGATAGAAAGACACACGCACGCACGCGCACACACACACACACACACACACACACACACACACACACACACACACACACACACACACACACACACACACACACACACACACACACACACACACACACACTCACACACGCGGACTCACACACGCGGACTCCAAGTCAATGTTAACCTACTGTCCCGCTCACCTTAAATGACAGAGTTCCGTACCCTTGGCAATAGATTATCTGGTTGGACTGTTCCTCATCACTGTGACATTGCTCCTGTTCGGGGGGAGGAGTAACCTTCTACACACTAGTTTTATACTTTGCAAAGTGCCCATTAAATTAAAGCTCAAGGGTTACCTTGTGTTGCGGCCAAGAGGACTTGTGTATTAAGTACTGTAGTCCCTCCAGTGGCAGCTCCCAGAGGTTCTCCCTTTTCTCTCCAAAACCCAGAGACTTCATCAGCTGTGTGCTGAGAACTGTACTCCTAAAAGCCATGCAAAAATTACGTTTATGTCTTTCCATTGCATTGTGTGTGCGTGTGCGTGTGCGTGTGCGTGTGCGTGTGCGCGTGCGCGTGCGTGTGCGTGTGTGTGTGTGTGTGTCTCCCCATCCATGTGAGTATTACTTTGCCACTCTTCGTCTTGGCCTGGAAGATTTAAGTCCTGCCAGCCTTAATAATCTCATTCTCAAGATGCCAGCATGTACGTCAACTTCTACTGTGGCTGCTGACAGACTGCATGCACGCACACGGACACACGCACACGCGCACGAGCACACACACACACACACACACACACACACACACACACACACACACACACACACACACACACACACACACACACACTTAACTAAATATATATATTTCATATTTGTACTTTCAAAGGCGCTGCCATAGAAATGGTCTCATCCTACATGCATCTTACTTAATGTGTTTTTATATGTGATATTGATATACTGTCATATTTATTGCTGCTGTCTGGTCTCCCTTTTAAACGAGATCTCGCATCTCAATGGAGCTTCTTGGTTTGATAAGGGAGAGAGTATGGTAAATGGTGCATGTACAGTATATAGTGCTTTTATCCAAAGCTCTTTACATAGATTGTGCATTACATTCACCCATTCACACATACATTCACACACCGATGGCGGAGGGAGGAAACTGGGAAACTGGGAGGATCGAACTTGGAACCTTGCGGTTCCCATCCGGCCGCTATACGGCCACTCTACCCCTGAGCCACTGCCGCAGAGTATATAACCTATACTGTTTAATATACACACCTGTGACTCTGCGTTAATTTCGTTGATTAAAACTATGACGAAAAAAGGTTTGTCGAGTTGACTACCCTTTTTCACTGACGAAAACGAAATAAAAACGAATGAATATGCTATGATGACTAAAACTATAGCCTCGATATCCAGGCTTTTATTTTCCTTCGCGATTTGCTCTGACTAAATATATTGACAATTTCGTCAACAAATAAAAAGTAGATTAGGGAGGGCCTAGTGGAGAAGAGATCCAGTAGAACTAAGACGAGTCATGTTATGCTTGGTTGCGCTTGGGTGTTGAAAATATAGCAATCTACAAGCTCACAACGTAGATCGATAAATTAGGCATTACGACGCCATCACGGGCCGCCAAAATACATTTTAGTCGACGAAATCAACTGTCTTATGTTATTTACTCCACTAAAACTAGACCAAAAGTAAAATATTTCAGATGACTGAAATATAACTAAAACTAAATGGAATTGTATTCAAAAGACTATGAAAATGTGTCCCCTAAAACTAGCCAGATAGCGTGGGAAAACCTTTCTATTCACAGTACAGTATGCATGTACAGTACAACACCTGTAGTACTCTGTAGCCCGGCTGCTATTGAACCCTCTGTAAACTCAGTGTGTGTGTGTGCGTGAGCGTGTGTGTGTGTGTGTGTGTGTTTCCCTGCAAATGCCAAAGGCAGCCCTGTAGTCAATATTTACTAAACACTTGAATTGATTCCAGCTTACGGCAGCTTTTTGGTAACAGCGGGACATTAACGCCGCACTCCACAGCGAACCTGTCAACCAGATAGCCTCTCCCAGGCACCCCGAGGAGCCCAGGGCTCGTCTTTTTTTACCTCAAGACTCGCCTCGCGTTCGTCCACTTTATTTTGGGGAATGTCATTTCTCATCATGTTGAACACTGTTTCATCTCACAGAGGACACTTTGCTGGGAGACTCTGGAAATAGTAACGGGGTCAGACACCTTGTGAAGAATTTTCGCTGGCCGTCGGCCAATAGGGGAAAGGGTTGTTGGCACGTGTGCGGTGTGTAGTAAGGACAGATGATTGGCAGCTCAGCAGCAGTTGAATGGATAAGGACAGAGAGATGGGATGTGCACTTTTGCTGGTTAGTTCATGGGACTACTGTAGAAGGTAGAGTGTGTGTGCGTGTTTTGTACGTTTTTGAGGGAGAACATTCAGTAAGGTGTGAGGTGAACGCATATTAATGTAATATGTAGCCTAAATGGACAGTATGGTCGTCTGGATATGCCCTTTGGAATCCTTTTTCATTGACTTCAGAACCAGATTCAGCCATTAGTATCAGTGTTTACCAATGTTTCTTTGTATCTGACCTCTAACCATGAATTCCAGCTAATGTATTTGACCAAAAATAAATGGATTCCATCCATTTGACCAAACAAAGCTGATTCTATCGAACACATTTGACTAAAAAAGTAGAATAATTTTTCCCCCTTTTTTTTGTATCTAAGGTATTATCTTCCATTTTATACTATAATCCCTGGTTCAGTGCAGAGTCAATGGCAATCTTCCAGTATTAATTTTGCAAGTCCAGTCGCATTTTCCAACCCTTCTCCCAGATCCTAACTTAACCACACCAAATACACGTCTACACTTAACAGTGGCTAACCTCATCAACTAAAATTAATGAACTGAACCTGTATCACTGTATCAGTGTAAACATGTCTTTGGCAGTGGGGCCCATGACTGCATCCTTTTGTCCCATGTGCTGAGCCTCATATCCCTGGTAATGCAGCGTGTTGTACTGTGATCATAGTCCTGGTAATGCACTTTATTGTACGAGTGTTCATAGCCCTGATAATGCAGTTTAATGCAGTGTGTTGTATGCTGTAGTCCAGCGCGTGTGTGAGTCCAGTGTGAGCTTTACTTTGCTCCATTGTACGGCGCACAAAGGCTTTCAACAAGACCACATCACTTCCATGCTGATCTTCTTCCCCTGGACGGGTGTAACACTTTCACAGTGTCACGCGAAACACACAATGATGTGCAAAAATAGAGCCTCTGATGGTTTGTGTCAAGTCCTTTGTTTTACCACCTCAAATAAGGGTTCTTCTTTCATTGTATACAGTAGGTGTACAGTGCACATGTAAGTGTGTGTGTGTGTGTGTGTGTGTGTGTGTGTGTGTGTGTGTGTGTGTGTGTGTGTGTGTGTGTGTGTGTCTGTCTGTCTGTCTGTCTGTCTGTCTGTCTGTCTGTCTGTCTGTCTGTCTGTCTGTCTGTCTGTCTGTCTGTCTGTCTGTCTGTCTGTCTGTCTGTCTGTCTGTGTGTGTGTGTGTGTGTGTGTGTGTGTGTGTGTGTGTGTTGGTAATAGTTCGTAGAGTTTAGTTTGTTTGTGCTGGTACTGACAGCCTTATTTGAGAAATCTGTGTACATGTGCGCACATGCATGGTGTGTGTGTGTGTGTGTGTGTGTGTGTGTGAGAGAGAGAGACAGAGACATAGACAGACAACAGAAAGAAGGATGATGTTGTTTACCCAGAGCAGTGAGAAACAACAGGGTCCTTTCACAGCCAATCACAGCACCCTCAACATGACTCAGCAGACGTGCATACATTGGGCCTCATTTATCAAACGTGGGCCGAACGAATTTGACCGTAAATCCCTCGTAAATGCATTTGCAGTGTACAAAATGACGGAGCCCTGTAAGTCTGCAGAGGCTGCAGAAGTTTTTTTTGCAGGAAAAACTTAAGCAGTAATCGCGTCACAGCTCAAAATAGGACTGTCATAATTTACATTCTTATTATTTAATTATTATTATTATTTTGATAAACATACATTCTTATGTTCTTATGTTTACTGTGTAGAAATCTTGCAATCTAATGTTCTCTTGTCATTCAAAAGTAGTCTGAACATTACAATATTTTTATTTTTTTATGAACATTACAATATTCAAGTCATTATTTTTTATACTAGGTCAAATTATGCTAGAGTTTGTGTCATTACAAATACGTTGTACTTTGATCCAAGACAAAATTGATTGATGCAACAGATCACTGTCACCATCCAAGATAATTCAAGGCAACAATTCATTTTGTTTTAGATTTAGAAGGCTAAAAGAGTCACCAAGTTCCTAAAATCTGTACAGAAATTTGCACAGAGAAATCGCTTTCCTCATTCTGTCCATTAACAATTTACCTCCAAAGCATAGTGTAATTGATACAATGGATTTGGATTCAATAAGAGGATTCACATTTAGATTTAAATAAATATAAAAATCCTTTCAAACCCCAATCAATAAAACTATAGTCATCATTCTAACAGATGTGTTTGCAGA
The DNA here is from genome assembly GCF_963454915.1 of Gymnoscopelus microlampas. Classification (NCBI taxonomy): domain Eukaryota; kingdom Metazoa; phylum Chordata; class Actinopteri; order Myctophiformes; family Myctophidae; genus Gymnoscopelus; species Gymnoscopelus microlampas. The sequence continues at coordinate 12,949,874 of NC_139953.1, forward strand.
ACTGTATCTTGCATTCCTCACAAACATACAACAGACAAAGATAACTGTATTACTGCTGCAGCAACTGAACATTTGTTCAAAGATTGTTGGACAACCACTTCAGAGGCTCTATACATCTACGTATAATAACAGTATGATAAGGTTGGCAAGGAATATCACTTCAAACACTAGCCATGCTTTGTATGGAGAATATAGGTTGCTGCCTTCAGGAATGAGATACAGTGTTCCAACATACTGTACAATAAGGTCAAACTGAAGAGGTCCTTTGTCCATCAGACGACATTGAGGCTTAATCAGGAGTCTGGGCCAGGGGTAGGCTGAGTGGTGGACATTGCTCTTGTCTTTGTATGTCTTTATGTATGTATCTTGTTTTGTTTTCTTGTGTCATGTCAAATGTGTGTACTGTTTATGTGTTGCATACATGGCTGCTGGGTCGCAAGACAAATCTCAGTGTGAACTGACAATAAAGTATTATCGTATCGTATCGTATTTTTATTATTGTATTATAGGTCAGTGTTTTTCACACTTTTTGTTTGCAAGGCACACCAAAGGGCAAGTGAAAATCCCAAAGACACACCTGGACTTGTCTCCTGACACACCACCAGTGCGTCAAAGACTGTTGTAGGTTGTGATGAGATCCAGACATGGAGAATCATCCTCACAAGATCCTCAGTAATTCTTTTAGAACTGACTTGAGATGAGTGTCTGTCTTTAGAGGAGAAACAGGGAACCTGAATGATATTGGAGGAGGCGTTGGATTAGCAATGGAGATTGATTCCTTTTGGTTGATTTATACAGACAGCTGGCACCGTTATAGAACTGGCTGTCGATGTAATGAAAATGTAATGAAATGCTAAATTCTCTCCTCACATCTCTTAAAAACGAGACGAGAGACAGTGGTGGCGTTTTTCAGTGTTGCTTTTAACTTGTCAAAACCACATAAAAAACTCAGCATTGATGGCTAGTATAAATCTACAGTATACAACTACTGTCAAAGCAAATTGCACGGCGTAGTTAACATGATGATTGTCGAGACTGAATTGAGAGGTGTGTGCATATGCACGTGTGTGTGTGTGTGTGTGTGTGTGTGTGTGTGTGTGTGTGTGTGTGTGTGTGTGTGTGTGTGTGTGTGTGTGTGTGTGTGTGTGCGTGTGGCGTGTGCGTGTGTGTTTCTTGCAATTATGTCTTGCTGTATGTTCAGCTGCCAATTTACCACTTTGAACCTGGCATCCCCATTTTGGGCATGTCATTATCATTATAAGCGAAACGTCCAAAAATGTCCAAAACTTCTACAGGCTCTCACAATGCATCACTCCGGCCATTTTAACTAATCACACGGTATGTCAAAGTATAAAGTGGTTAAAAAAGTGTCCCTCTCCCTCTCTCCCTCCCTCTCTCTGTCGTTCCTGTCGGGTCGCCAGGTTTGCCCGGGTTTTCCAGCATGTTTGGGAAGAAGAAGAAACGGCTGGAGATCTCGGCTCCGTCGAACTTCGAGCACCGGGTGCACACGGGCTTTGACGCACGGGAGCAGAAGTTCACCGGGCTGCCGCAGCAATGGCAGAGCCTCCTGGCGGACACCGCCAACCGGCCCAAACCCATGGTGGACCCGTCGTACATCACGCCCATCCAGCTGGCGCCGATGAAGGTAGAGCGAGGAGGGATGGAGGGGCCTCTGGGCGGGGAAACATGGCATGACCGTCTCTGTCCCGGTGTGTGTGTGTGTGTGTGTGTGCGCGCGTGTGTGCGCGTGCGTGTGTGTGCGTGTGTGTGTGTGTGTCTCTCTCTCCATGTGTCTCTGTGTCCTGTCTATGCTATTAGGGATGGCGATTTTGGTATCGGACGATAATTGCAAAGTTTTGCAGCTATGGGAAGATAAATTAAATGTTGTACACACTGTGTGATGTACACACTGCACGTACGGAAAGTACGCCTGAATACGTGAAACAACGGGTTTGCTGTCATTGTTTCACGCCGTTCAACCTTTCGAGTAGATATACACAGAAGACATAGGATATTTTTTGCCACACCATATTATTGATCTCACATCAGAATAATGGGATATAGGTGACCCCCCCCCCCCACTAAAAAAAACAAAATCTCTGTCTACCAAAACCAACGTGAAAACACCACCATTCAGCGAGAGCGCAGTGTGTTTCTGCAGGCAAACACCACCACACTACTCCAGTGGCTGATAACTGCTGTCATAGAGGGAAATGATTGGTTAAAAAATATGTATTTATTGTTTTGCTATGTAAACACAGGGCAAAGTTACATACTTTGCCTTACTATGCCTTTAAAGAAACCATGTAAGTAAGTAAGTACATTTTATTTGTATAGCACTTTTCACAGAGAGAACTCCCTCAAAGTGCTTAGCATACAACAGAAATAAAAACGTCAAGAAACATTCAAATGACAAGAAACCAAACAAAAACACAATGCATCTCAGAAAAAAACAAAACAGCAGACACATTTCACACCTGGAGGAGAATTCCCCAAATGCATGTTGAAACGGTAGTGTTTTTAGCTGATTCTTAAAAATATCCACAGACGCTGCAGCTTTCTCAGGCCACGAGGAAGGGCATTCCAGAGTCTAGGCGCTACAGACTGAAAGCCTCTGTCACCTTTGGTGATTAATCCATTTAGACCGGATATATTTTTTAAAGCGAACATTTTAACTCAAATCTTTGCTCCTGGGGGATTCTACAAATGTCTTCTAAATCCTAACAGTAAAAAAAAACAAAAACAAATGTTGCTGTATATATTAGTGGTTCTCAAACTTTTTCATGTCAAGGACCCCCAAAATGATATGTATTTAGCCACGGACCCCCCATCTCAAAATATTTTGCTCCAGGAACCCCCAGAAGCAAAGATTTGAGTTAACAGTGTATTCAAAGATTTGCACACATTTTCACGATTTTTACCCTAAAAAATAGCAGATTTACAAGTTCATAGCGAGGCACTCGGTGCCCCACTATGAACTTGTATATCTGCTATTTTTGAATAGCCAAAGAAATAAAAAATGACAGAGATGCGTCCCTGTATTGAATGGGTTAACCTGGTACGAGGAATGACCAATATGGTGAATCACAGCTTTTTTTTGGGGGGGGCGGGGGGTAAATTTAAATGTGATCCATTGCTCTGAAACCCTTTCTAGCTCTTATACTGTACTGTATTTAATGTTGCAGTACATACATATTGTTCTCATTCTCATCACACTGGTAACACTGGTGATGAGACGAGGAGACAGTATAGGCAAAACTGTAAATTATCGCTTCTGGCAGATTATTTATGGTTATCGTCCCAGAGATGACATATTACGCCATCCCTAGTTCCCGTCTTCGACTGTGTCTCTCTGCTTCTGTGTTGCTCACTGCCCATTTGTTTCCATCTCTCTTTTTCTAACGTGTTTGTCCTCTGTGTTTCCTTTCGCCTCGTCTGTTTGTTTGTCTTCCCCTCTCTCTATCTCTGTCTCTCTGTCCATATTTATTTATCCCTCCCTCTACAGTTAGCTGTCTGCCGCTTTCCTTTCTCTCTGTCTCTGATTGATTTTGTCCCCTTCACAGTCATTTCTCAGCTTCTCGCTAGTTCTCTTCCCCTTCTGTGTGTGTGTGTGTGTGTGTGTGTGTGTGTGTGTGTGTGTGTGTGTGTGTGTGTGTGTGTGTGTGTGTGTGTGTGTGTGTGTGTCTGTCAGTAGCCTTACTTTATTGTTCCTCAACGCACACTCCATCCTCGTGTTCAACTCTACTCTGTTGTATTTATCCTATGGGAAAATGGGTAGTTCTCCACAGCTGTGAGGTCACTTTATTTTACTGTGATTATTGTATGATCATCACCATTATGCATTGTCACATTATACTATATTCAGTTTAATAGAGACAGTATATAACAGTATATAAACTGTATGTGATGCACAAAACGCTATTATAGGCTATACTGTCCCATACTAGGCCATACTGGGCTATACTATACCTTACTAGGCTATCCTGGACTACACTAGGTCATAGTGGGGTATACTATCCAATAGTAGGCCAGACATGGCTATACAATACTATACTAGGCCATATCGGCCTATGCTAATTGCTAACCCATAGTAGGCCATACTGGGCTATATTCTACCATAGTAGGCCATATTGGACTATGTTATACCATATACCAAGCAAGCCGTACTGCGCTATACTAATTACACTATGCCATATAATATGACTATGAAAAGACAACAGGTTGTTTGCTAAACAGTCACAGCCACAGTACCAGAGGGCCTCGTGTTCCACGTGGCTATGAGAGCTACCCAGCGTCCCTCCTTGTGTGACTGTATGTGTCCTGTCCTCCAGCCTTCTGAGTGTCTCCTCTGATGTGTTGTTGTTCGTCGGTTTTTCATAATTTATTCACTGATGTTCTGAGAAAAGGACGACAGCAAAAAAATCCCACAAAAACAAAACAAAAAGCCAACGACCTCGAATCAGCCTTTTAAATGTTGCATCTGTACCTACATGTACTGTGTGTAGGGAGCTCTCCCTTGCTGAGAGGGTGCACTGGGCTAACTGTTATGTGGTGATGAACCCAGGGTCTCCCCCAGGTTCTGTCCAGTCACTGTCTGTCACCGTGGCGTTCCTCTTCTCCTTTTTGCCCTCTGTCTGTGGTTCCCCTCATGCTGCATGTGTGGCCCTCTCCCCCCCGGCCGGCTCCCAAGGGGCCTCAGCAGCCCTTCTTACACCTTCTGTCCTGTGTGATATAGATACCTGCTTGCACTGACAGCTTTCTCCTTGACCTTGAAAATATTAAATTAACCACTAAGAAAAACTAAACAAAACAAAACTAATAAAATAATTAAGAACTTTAAAAAAAAAAAACGTCTTGAAAAATTTGTGAAGGTTTTTGACTATAATGACACGGCCAAAATAGGGACTTTGGGGTTAAACTGGTTAAAGGCTGCAGTCGGTCAATGACAAAAAAAATATATATATCAGGTCAATTTCAAACAGTTTCTCAAGCTTGATATTGGCAGTTTGACATTGCTCGCAAGACACTGACTTGATGTTATACTTGGCTGCTTGAACACATCTAAAAGCAATGAGGGTTGATAGCGCTATAGCATTAGCATTACTTTAGCGGGCTACGCTATTTTACGCTAAATCTACGAGGAGCCACGTGACAGATATCGCGGAGAGAGTAGGAGCGACGACAAACAAACAAAAAAAAAAAGACACAATCAGACGTCACGTCCACCCAGAGTATATACTGTCAAACCCCCAGAACAGCAATATGCCACAGGAGATATCTCTGAAGAGGGGGCAACAAGAAAAAATATAACCCCTCTTGCTCTCTTCACAGATATCTCCCAAGAAAGTCCGGTCGTCTGAAACACCCTTGCTCAAAGTATGACTTCTACTTCCCTTCTGTTTTTTACCTTCTTTCTTTCTTTTAAATCTCCTCCTTCCGTCAAATTTTTTTTTTTGTTGGTGGTCGCCCCCTCTCGCGATCATGACTGGCACTTTCTTTTTTTTTCCTTCAGCTCTTTTTTTTTTGTTGCTTTTACTACATTTCTCCTCCGCTGTGCCCTGCCTGCCTGCCGCCATATGCATTCAGGCGGAGGTTGGCCGTTGCCCGTAGCGACCGGGAGAAACATGGAGAACGAATGGCATTGATTCCTGCCGCGGGGCCAGATCGGGCCTCAATGTCGCCGCTGTAGGGTGGAAACCTCATTATGTCCAAACCTGTTACTTTTCAGGATTCAGATTTGTTAAAATAGCACAAATAGCTACATCACAACGCGTTTTGAGCTTGTAGATCTGCTATTTTTGCTCCTGTTGTGTGACACTGTAGTCTTTTTTTTACAAAAAAAAAGTATAAAAAAGTACAAAATATGGCAATAAGAGGTTTCTGCTCGACACCATCGATATAGTTCTCACACCCACTTAAAAATAAATTCATTAAAAAAAAAGATATGGTATGATAATTAGTTGTCTGTTCCCATGTTTCTCCCCGTTATGTTGTTGAGTCATCAGCGCCACTGATGATAATGATGATGATGATTGTGGTGATGATGATGATGATGATGATGATGATGATGGTGGGTGCTGAGATGTGATGAAGTGCATGTTGCCATGACAGCTGATCCCGCTCTGCTGTAGACCTCCTCTGTGGAGGAAGTAGGACATGTAGGGGTTTGCATGTGAAACGACCCTCTCCTCTCCTCTCCTCTCCTCTCCTCTCCTCTCCTCTCCTCTCCTCTCCTCTCTCCAATTAATGCTCAGTTTCTCTTTCCTGCTCAATGCACTTCCCTAGTTCTTCTCTTCTTCCCACAAACATTCACCCATTCATGCATGCTTGCCCACCCACGCCACCCCTACAGATGCATAATATATATAAAACCAGAATAGAATGTCGTCTCTGTCGGGTGGAAACCTCATATGGCCAAAACAGTTACTTTTCAGGATTCCAAATTCAAAAATAGCAGATCGACGAGCTCAAGCGTGAAGAAGCGACGTGTTTTGAGCTTGTGGATCTGCTACTTTTGATGCTTTTGTGTGACGCTGTGGTATGATCAAGTAGGGCATTCATTTTACGTTTAAATATGGAAATAAGAGGTTTCTGCCCGACAGCAACGATATAATGTATGCATCTGTATGGGTGTGAGTGGGCACGCATGCATGGATGAATAGGTGAACGTGTGTGTGTGTAGTGTACACTAAATGCATGTGGGTTAGGTGTGTGTGTGTGTGTGTGTGTGTGTGTGTGTGTGTGTGTGTGTGTGTGTGTGTGTGTGTGTGTGTGTGTGTGTGTGTGTGTGTGTGTGTGTGTGTGTGTGTGTGTGTGTGTGTGTGTGTGTGTGTGTGTGTGTGCGCGTGCGTGCGTGCGTGTGACTCCCAGGGTGCACTAGTGGTATATTAATAGAGTCCCTTGCCTGATATGTCTCCATTGGTTATCCTGACACTTGACTGACGTTGCTCTTCCTCTGGATGGCAGACTGTCCGAGCTCTGCCTCCCTGTGTGTGTGTGTGTGTGTGTGTGTGTGTGTGTGTGTTCCTGCCATATATGCCACATTTGGGGACAAACACGTTGCACATGAAAGTCCAACTGTTGATTGGGTTCTGCAAAATTGTTGTCCCCCATTGTTGGAAAAACAACACTTGCATGTGCGTGCGTGCATGCGGGTGCGCGCGCGCGTGTGTGTGTGTGTGTGTGTGTGTGTATGCATGCATGCTGGAGGTCAGTAAAGCAATCATCTGTCTGCCTCTCTTCCAGTGCTGTTCCTACATTACAGTATTCGAGGGACAGACTGAGAGGTCAACCTACTACAAAGACTTTTTCCTTTCCACATACTTTTCACCTGTTTTTGTCCGGCCAATTACAACATGCCCAGAATAGGGATTCATGTACTGTATGTTGTACAGACTTAAGAAGGCAACCTACCGTGCGCCTATTGTGTGTAAGTGTGTAAAAGTCAATGTGTGCCTGTGTATCCATGTGGAAATGTTTGTGTGTGTGTCTGTGTCTGTGTGTGTGTGTGTGTGTGTGTGTGTGTGTGTGTGTGTGTGTGTGTGTGTGTGTGTGTGTGTGTGTGTGTGTGTGTGTGTGTGTGTGTGTGTGTGTGTGTGTGTGCGTGCGTGCGTGCGTGCGTGCGTGCGTGTGTGTGCGCCGCGTGCGTGTGTTAGAAAGGTCAACTGGGTCACTGTGATGAAGTAACCTCGGGCAGTGTGTGTGCTCATAGTTTATCGTTGTCACACTGCTCATCTGAGCTGAGCATTAATATTGCTTAAAGCCTTGACTCTGCTCGCTGTTCTGCGCACACACACACACACACACACACACACACACACACACACACAGACCATCCGCTCACAAGCAAACCCAGAAGTAGGCTAAAGCCTGCTCTATGCTTAGTTGTGCCTCGGTGTCGCGCACCGATAATAGCAGACCTAAAAGCTCACAAGGCGTGGCAACGTGACACGTTGTGAGCTTGTAGATCCGCTATTTTCATTGCACAACACCAGCGCGGAACGAAGTATAAATTAATTACGACATTGTGCCCTAACAGCATTTCCATGTACTATAGAAAAAAACACTGGTCTCGAAGCTTATGAAATATGACTGTGTGTGTGTGTGTGTGTGTGTGTGTGTGTGTGTACAGTACTGTACTCTACTGTACGTGTGTGCAAAATTAATGGAGGCTGTAATTGCACATGCAGTTATAGCTGCCGGGTCTTGCAAAACAACGGGCTGCATTTTTTATGACAGTACGTCATCATATTTCTTGTATTGATTGCTATACACAAATGATTCAAATCTGTAAGTGCTTGTGTGTGTGTTCGTGGGTGCGCGTGCTGCTGCGCATGTGTTTGCGTGCTGTTCTAAAATCACTATAAACTACGGCCTCACTTGCTTTTATATAACGTTTTACTATACCTGGCAAGGTTTTCCTCAGATGAACACACAGCATCAACAAAAAAGCAATAATTTATTGATAAGAAATAATCATGCTTCCACCAAGTGATGTTGTTCTTTGGTCACGTTTTAGCAGAATGGTTGCCAAGCGACGCAGATGCGGTAACAGAAATTGTGTAGCACAGCAATGCAGATGTAAAGCATGCGCGTTTGTGTATGTGTGCGTGTGTATATGTAAGTAGTAAGCCTTGCCGAGCCCTGAGGCCCATAGGGCAGGAGCCTATCTCCTGTTTCCTTAGCATGAGGCAGCTTGATGTACAAGAACACCCTCTGGACATGACGCTAGTATGTCGCAGGGACTTACCCCAATCTAACCCTTGATACTGAGTGCCAAGCAGGGAGACACTGGGTCCCATTATTAGAGTCTTTGGTATTATCCGACCGGGGATCGAACCCCGACCTCCCAGTCTCAGGGTGTACACTCTAACCACAAGGCCACTGAGCTGGTATATGTGTCTGTGTATATAAAATAGGGCCAGGGATGATGTGGTTAAATGTCAACCACGTAATCCCCATTATGGTTGAGCCGAAGTCCCTCAGGGCTCTATAGTAGTGTACTTTCTGTTTTCTGTTATTGTGGGGAAAGCTTTCGCAGGAAAATAGCAGATCGACAAGCTCACAACGCGTTGTGAGCTTGTCGATCCGCTATTTTCCTGCGAAAGCTTTCCCCACGATACGGGTGCTGGGGGTTTTAAGTGCTTAAAGACCTTTGGTTTGATAGAGATCACACTAACTCCCAGGAGTAATCCAGGGAGATAGCATGGGGGAACACGACGGCACTGAGGAAGGAATAGACGTAATGAGGATGTTGTTTGGCGTGGATACCGGGGCAACAGGAGAGCAAACTACATGGCGAGGGAGAAGCGAATCTTGCTGTTGCCGGGTGTGAATGACACTGGTCCGTGTTAAAGTACTGACGTGGACGTGTTCCAGGTGGTTCAGACAGGTTCAGTGCCACAGTGATACTTCAGACACATGTTGTGGAAAGATCTCGGTGAGATTCAGCGTGTACTGAAGGTACTAAGCAAGGCTATAAGGCTTTTGGCCAGACTGCAGGCAAATCACATTTTTCATTTAATTTATTAGTTTTTTTTTGCTTTACTTAATGTGTCGTATATGGCTGTCATACAGCAAAAACGACAACGTTAGGCTGATTCTAGTGAGACATCTTGGTGATCTTGGTAGCAGTTAACCGGTAAATATGCTACTTCCTGCTATTCTAGTTACTATTCTTGGTAGCAGTTAAATGGTGAAGATACTGTACACAACTGGTTATGTCTCTGGATAAGATATTTATACACTTTCAACGCTGACATTCAAACATTTCTGGTTTATATTTCTTGGGTGATTGCATATGCCGGTGAAGCACTCTGACGGTAAAAGTACGGTCATCGGGTTCGGTCTCTCATGAAAGACAGAGCTATGTGTGGGATCACCTTTTGCACAGACACTGTGCACAAGGATGAAGATGAAGTATAAATCGGGCTTCAGTGTCCGTCCGAGCATTCAGACTTAGATACGTCTTTAGAAATCGGATTTCAATTGCATTTAAAACCACAGAGGATAGTGGTTCCTCCACTGAAAAATCAGTTTCCATGTGTGTGTTTTTTTTGCTGTTCAGACTTCAGAAAAAATTATTCCAATCTGGACAGGCAAAAAAATGTGCCTGTCTTAACATTAAGAAGCCGTGTCAGCAGTGAGGGTCGACTGTGAGGCCTTGTGACGTGAGAACAATAGCACCATGCCTGCGAGCTTGTCATGCTCAACAGGGCTAAAGCTGGTACAGCTTTACTGTAAATGTCAGTGGGTCAGTGATAGCAGAGAGACCGCCACCCCGCTCCCCACACCACCCCTCTGGCTGGCAGGTGACCGAGGAGGAAACTCGATCACAGGGTAAAAGAGGAAGAGAGGTTGGTGGGGGGTTGGTGGGGGGTTTGCAGATGGCTGCGTGCGTGTGCGCGTGTGTGCGTGCGCGTGAGTGCGTGCGTGTGTGGAGGTGGAGTTGCAATGAGACCAGGCTGGATGCAGCGACAGCTGTTCAGAGCGTCTCATGGCGGGGGGTCGAGCGGCAGCAGAGAACCGGGCGGCGGAGAGTGCCGCTGGGGGGAAAGAGGGGCTCAGAGGGAAGGGGCAGCAGCCGCAGCAGCAGCAGCAGCAGCAGCAGCAGCTGAGGCGGCCGGTGCTGGTGTCGGGGCTCAGGGTGAAGCTCAGCCAGGGGCAGGTGCTGCCTGGGACAGAGAAGGCAGAGCGGGGTCAGGCGGTTCGCAGAGCCGTGCCACTGAAGCCTCAAGCGGAGAAGGTTCCTAAACAGCCACAGGTATGGTTTATTTGAATGCAGGACTCTGATTATAGGCACGGCTGCACGGTTTGCTGCGTTCTTCTAGACTGTGACGGTATAGACTAGATCAGGGGTCTTCCACGTTTTTTCAGGCCAAGGACCCCCTGGCTGAGAGGGAGATGAAACAGGGACCCCCCGTATTGTATTAAACTGTGTTGCAGATTCAACTTTGTCATAGATTTCATAGATAGTTGGATTCATGCTAATGTCTATTTTCAGACAGTTCCACACAAACTCTACGAAAATAGCCGATCTACAAGCTCACAACGCCTCGCGAGGCGTTGTGAGCTTGTAGATCTGCTAATTACGGCTAATGTTCCCCATCACACAAAGATTTGGCGAACCCCCTGTAGTAACTCTGAGGTTCCCTTAGGGGTCCCGGACCCCCTGTTGAAGACCCCTGTACTAGATACTGTAGATGGCTACCTGTAGGCACGTAAGGTTAGGTTTTCAAGAGTTATTCTCACTCTGAGAAATGCTCTTTATGGAGGTGAGCTATTTAAAGAATTAGGTATTTGTGTTGCAATACTTGGTTCTATCTTTTTTGCCGTTGTTTCTGACATTTTACAAGCTATAAATATTCTTTGGCTTCTCTTTTTAGAAAGTGAACAGAGAGACAGGAAAGGCATGAGAGAGGGAGTGGTGGGATGACATGCAGTAAAGAGAGTTGCAGTCAACCCTGGCCTGGGTCAGCTGCAGTATTTTACAAACTAAAGCTATACAGCGTGCTTGTTGTTTACTTACTTGGCACGGGGGAGGTGACGTTCACACTGTAAGTATAACGAGGTCTATTTTTGTCGTTCCGGTGCGCTGCCTATGTGTACGTATGGAGACGGGAGACTCACGGGGATAGTGTTTCCGATTCCACAGGTCCTGCCTCCGCCTGCCTGTGGGCTCCGGGCCTGAATCACCAAATAGTGCTTTTATTTAATGAGGAAGTGTCATATTAAGGATCTGCCACGATGCACAGAGGTACTAAGTTCAGTGTTATTATCACAGTGGGTTGTTAATGACCCTGGAAGCCTTCCAAGGCTTTCTGCACACAGGGACTGAAGAAGGTCTTAGATAAATGCATAGAGCTGCAGCTGCTTAAGAAATCTTAGAAATGTCCCCTTTATTGAAGTTGTGACTCATGCGTCCGTTAATTCTTTTTTTTCCCCAAAGGTCAGTGCAATGGAAAACCAGACAATCTGTCTTAATATCCTTAAAAATCTTGAGGGAAAGAGACGTCTTTGGTTGCCTGAGTGTCTGTATGTGACAGTGACACTGTGACGCTAATTGCGGTCTGTCTCAACAAACTTAGCCGTTCCCTTATGTGGCGCTGCCTCCGGGCGGCACCTTGATGTCTAATATGCTGGAGACAGATTAAGAACCGTGGAGCAAAGCAAGTTTCCCCACAAGGTCAAGCTTTTCTTTGCAGAACCTGCCTCATTATGAACTGCATGTCAGTGCCTAAAAGTTGGACAAATTTGTGTCTTATACCGTGCACCCGCAATGATGTATTTGTTTTGCACAAGTTGAGAAAGAATGACTTTACAGACAAAGACGATTGTGTGATAGATCTTTATGGCGTTTTGCACTTGGCAGTGTGAGTGTATCAGTTGTTTATTATCTTCCGGTGATCTTAGATTGAGTCGGTTCGAGACAAAATGGTCTTGAAGGAAAGGAACAGGATTGATTTGTGATGATGCGTGTGCACACACAGACGCACGCACGTACGCGCGCACACACACACACACACACACACACACACACACACACACACACACACACACACACACACACACACACACACACACACACACACACACACACACACACACACACACACACACACACACACACACACACACACACACACACACACACACACACACAGATACAGACAGCGTCTGTATTTCTTGGCAGTCTACTGAAGTGGATGCCATTGATTTAGACTTCTCTCATTCCCAGCCCACTCCTCACTGCTCCTCATTTCTCCTCACTGGCCCTCACCAGTTCTCACTACTCCTTGCTGCTGCTCCCCACCACTCCTCAATCCTCCTCATTACCCCTCAATACTCCTCATTACTCCTCAATCCTCCTCATTACTCCTCATTACCCCTCAATCCTCCTCATTACTCCTCAATGCTCCTCACTGGTCCTCAGTACTCCAGTGTTTTTCGCTACTCCTCATCGCCTCTCACTAGACTTAGAATCTCGAGCTTGGAGGTGCTGAGGCCAGTGTTGCCAGGTCTGCTTATTATAATTTCCCCCCAAGATTTTATTTGAAAATAGCAGATCTACAAGCTCACAACGCATCTTGTAGATGTGCTATTTTCAAATAGCTGATGTATATGTGTAAAGTGCTCATGTCGCCCATAGTCGCTTCTTTTGGGCTTGTTTTCCTAGACCTGGTTGCTTGTTTCTCTCACAGAATCTGGCAAAACTTGGTGAGGCCCTCGACGTTTAACGGTATGTCCGCCCGTGAAGAGGGCAACCCCGTGTCAATTGGCTCTATTCACAGCAGCCATATTATGAAGACATTCACAGGTGTTGTCAATGATACTAATGACCATTCTGGTCAAACGCGACCCCACTTGGGGTCGCGGGACACTGACGGTGGGGTCGCGAAATTATTTGGGGTAAAAAAAAATAAATAATAATAAAACATTACAAATGCGCACCGAACGTGCAAGTTTATGTGCATAAATGACCTCCAGGGTTAGGTGGGGTTGCGAGTCCATGGCCGCATTATTTTGGGGTCGCGGCATGAAAAGTTTGGGAACCCATGATATAGGCTACAGTATGTACAATGTACAGTACATACTGAGGAGAAAGGTCAGGAAAATGGGATTCAACAGTTGGTAAGAGACATTTTGTCCTCGGTTTTAGAAAACACAGTTCTGGTCCATTCTGGTCAAACAGAGTCAAGGTGCTGATATTGTGCATGTTGGCTCACTGGAAACACTTTGCTACACCAGTGGGTCTACAGTTGGGGTCCAGGGACCCTCATGGGCTTCCAAATGGCCCCTTATGGGTGTGTAACTCTCAGAGTTATGGGGGTCGTGGAAACCACTGTGCTACACTAAATGGAACAGAGCCTTCATTAGTATCATTGGTAACACCTGGGAAGGAAGTGATAATATGGCTGCTGTGCATAGAGCCTATTGGCCCTGGCCTGCCAGCTCTTCCATTGTGTGCCGACATTAAATGTCGGCACACAATTTTGTTTCACAAGATGGTCTTGCACCAACTCTATGCTACTTACAGTGAAGGAGGCTGTTAAAAAAGGTTGTCGTCACCATCAACGTAAAGTGTTATTTGTGTCATTTCAGTACATCCACACACAATGTGAATATTACGCTGTGAAACTTCACCGCAAATCAAATCATCCAACCCACAGTATATGAATGAGACATCAACTATGTGAATAGTTTGATGTAAAATAACTCGCAGACACATTTTTCTGGTTGTTTATTTGTCATGCTCTCTCACGGTGTATAAAACACCTTATGCTTCCATTCACAGTCACACCGTGCACCTTGCCACCTGTCGGTCACAGTCTGCATGGAGTGGGGGGGGGTGTTTGTGTTGGCTCTTAGCGGTGTGTCATACCTTGCCAGGATGTTCTCACCAACTGTCCTCCAGTGGAACTGTGTCTGCTTGCGTGCGTGCGTGCGTGCGTGCGTGCGTGCGTGTGCTTTTTGGAAGGACATCTGAGCAGTGACTTTTTTAATGTTGTACAAAGATATTAAAGTAAATGGAGGTGGGGGTGTGGGGATGAGCCAGAAATATGAATAGAAGGGTTACAAGTGTGTGATGGAATTGAGGAAGGTGCTTTCCAAGATGATTGCATCAGGCTAGGACACAGGTCCCCCGCACGACACGGAGCTCAGCTTCAGAATGCGCTTATTATGGGATACGTTTCGGATATTTGATTGATGTTTGTCCAAATTAGAGAACATTACACAATGTGGCTCAATATAGGCCAGGGGTTTCGAAAGTTTGGGTCGCGACCCCACTTGGGGTCGCGGGACACTGATGGTGGGGTCGCAAAATTATTAGGGGTCATTTAAATAATAATAAAACATTACAAATGCGCACCGAACGTGCAAGTTTATGTGCATACATTACCTCCAGGGTTAGGTGGGGTCGCGAGTCCATGGCCGCATTATTTTGGGGTCGCGGCCTGAAAAGTTTGGGAACCCATGATAAAGGCTACAGTAAATGTACAGTACATACTGAGGAGAAAGGTCAGGAAAATGGGATTCAACAGGTTGCCAACAGTTGGTAAGAGACATTTTGTCCTCGGTTTGAGAAAACACATAATGTAACTTTTATGGTCATTGCTCCTTTGTGTTCTTGATTTTGTGTGTGGAATGTGAGTCCATTGCATTTACTAGAGCAGTGGTGTTAAAAGTTGGGTCCAGGGACACCCAGGGGTCCTTGAGTCTTCAGTTTAACCACTTTAACTGTGTGTAAATTGGCTATTACCTGATCTACAAAAAAAAATGTGGGAACATTTTCTTTTTTAAACATTATAAGAACACAAATCTTTAATGGGGGTCCCTGGCACCAAATATTTTCAGATAGGGGTCCGCAGCCAAATACATAATGAATTTGTGGGTCCTTGACATGAAACTGCATGTGGATTTGTACATTTTGCTGATGTCTACCGCATAATGCAAAATGTGAATCACTGGTACTGAGAATGAGCTGCTCACATTAATGAGACGTCATGCTGAGTGTGACTTCATAATGTCTGCTGTCTCCTTCACTCAGTGAGACTGAGAAGCACCGCTTTAGCTGCGGTTCATTGCATGGGTGTACAGTGCCTTTGTGTGGCCAAATAGAGAACTGCAACATGCTTTCTGCTGTTCTGCTGTTAGGCTACTAAACCCCAGTGGTGGAAAAAGTACTCACATTTCTTTTACTTGAGTAAAAGTATCAATACCACCGTGAAGAAATACTCTGTTACAAGTAAAAAGTCCGGTAATCAAAATGTACTTGAGTAAAAGTACAAAAGTATTGGCATCAAAATATACTTGACGTACCAAAAGTAAAGGTAGTCGTTGCGCAGAATGTCCCATATTTCACCTGTTCAAAATCGATACAAATCTTTTGAAAATAGCAGCTCTACAAGCTTACAATGTGTCACATCGTGACGCATTGTGAGCTTGTAGATTGGCTAATTTTAAATGGCCAAAAATGTCCCTGAAAAATTACCGAAAATGGCCCTGGACCACACTTTGAGAAGCACTGCACTGTAGTGGAGTTGCCTTTTATTGTTGTTTAGGATTTTTATACTTATAGGGCAAGCAGATACGAGCACTAGTGGCTTAACACCATATAACCAGATAGAAGTCATATTTCTCTTGATACTGAAATTATGGTTATGTTGATTTTCCTGTATTATAATATCAATACATTATATACAATTGTATATATACAATTATTTTCTTTCTTTTCTCCTTAAATATATACCATGGATGTGATATCTATTCTCCGTCTCTCAGTTTAGTGATGTCCATAAGTCCACAAGTGTGTTTCCTAATCTTAAATCTCATTTTCCCCGACCATTTAAAAATAATGTGTTTTTTCCCTGTCTCTGCATAGGGCTGTCACTCAGGGTTGCCAGATCTGCTTATTATAATTTCCCTGCAAGATTTTATTTGAAAATAGCCGATCTAGCGAGCTTGTAGATCTGCTATTTTCAAATATCTGATGTATATGTTAAAGTGCTCGTGTGGCCCATAGTCGCGTCTTTTGGGCTGGTTTTCTATAGACCTGGTTGCTTGTTTCTGTCACAGAATCTGGCAACACTGCTGTCACTCCTGATTATGACATTTTGCTTGACGATTAATTGTCACTCAAATAATTGTGATTAACCATTTAATTGAACATTGGATCATTATGAATAAAAATGACATTTCGTTTAGCTTTTAGGCGTCGTAAATGACAAATACATTTAGTCATATTTAATTACTTTATACTTTCAAAAAAGATTAAAGGCATAGTTCACCCAAAAAAAATCGTATTCCTAACCCAATAAATTGATGACCGGCGGAAACTGCTAATGTGTCCGGTATAGGAGACACTTTGTGTCTCCTACCGGAGCCGCCGCCGGTCATTTAATTATTGGCTTAGGAATGCGACAAAAACAAAAAAATCACACCCAGTGTGAAGTGAGCGGTGATATTTATGAGTTATTAATTTCATCATGCATCTCGGTAGCCAATCACAGCATGTCTGTGAAGTTTGAAGTTAATTTCATCATGTGTCTCGCTAGCCACTTCCTGCGAAGTGACGTGCTTACATTTTTTACATTATTATTCATTTCATCAAGCGTCTCGCTAGCCAATCACAGCACGTCCTGCAAAGCTTAGCCTATGGGCGTGTTTTCCACTGCATGGCGTCACAGCGAAAGACACATTTTCACGACGGAAAGAAAAACTTTCACCACGGATGGGTCCTAAACCCTCTTATTATAGGAGCGGTTGCACCAAATTCAAGTCTCCATGGGGTGTGTAATCGATAGAAAAAAGGGCATTTTGGGGGTGAACTTCTCCTTTAATAGTGGAAATAGCCGATCTACGAGCTCAAAACTCGGCGCATCGCGACGCATTTTGAGTTCCACAATGTTTTGGAAATGTTTGAAAGTATATGAACATTTTGAACATGGAAATAATCACTACGATAACGCGAAAAATAATTGCGGTTATCTCAAATAATTGCGATTAGACGATTATATGTAACTAGAGGTCCGGGCGGCCTACGGCCGCCCGAAACCCCTAGCCGCGCACGGGGCGCGTGTATATATGGGATGAACATTTGGGGAAAAAAAAGAAAAAAAAAAGAAGTTGTAATGTAAAAGTAAAAAAATTGAGAAAAAAATTGGGAAGAAATAATATTTTTTATGTTTCAGGGGGTCCGCGGACCCCCTGGTGGTCCGCGCCAAAGTCGTCGGATGAAAATCTCCAAACGGTAAAAAAAAAAAAAAAGAAAAAAAAAAGAAAAAAAAATCATGCAGGTTCTTGCTTGTTTCTGGCGTGGCATCCCAACCTGGCATCCCAATGCCGGCGATGTGTACTTCCGGGTTGCATAATGATGACATCACTGTCGAATCCTTTGCTGTCATGAACCTAGCCTGGTGTGTTGACCAGTAATGATGACATCACTGGCTAATCCTTTGGTGTCATGAACCTAGCCTGGTGTGTGGAGCAGAGCAGAGCAACGTGCTCTTGTTGTTTTGGGGATTTTCAATGGCGGGCCGTCGTGTTGTGTTGGCCTCGGTGGTACGCACGGTAAGCGGTAGGAAGCTGCTTCCACTTCCGTTGTGTCCGACATTTGGTGAGTAGAATTAATTATGTTGCGAGGTGGGAACGGTGTAGTGAGGCATGCCAGGTGCCCTACGCGAAACGTAAATTCAGGCCGCCCGCCGTGGCGACAGTGTTGGCGACATGTGGTGTGACGGTGTTGTGTTTAGTCGATAACAGAGCTGTGGGGTGTGGACACCGAGGGCACGGAAGTTGCTCGCCATTTATATAGTTAGATAATTGTGACAGGACTATCTCTGCCGGCATGTTCCCAATGTGATATCTGTCTCATCATACAATATCAGAATCTTTGAATAGCCCAAAGAAATCAAAAAATGACACACAGATGCATTCCCTGTCTTAATGGGTTAAACTCTGCTAAAGTTCGATGCTGTGCAGGGCTGCTCCAGCAGGGGGCAGACTGCATCAGGAGGTGCTGCATGGTCTGTGGTTCAGTCAGTGCCACAGTCACACACAATGTCCTCATTGTTTAGGTATCCCCATTTGGCGAGAGTGGCTTTTGCACGTCCAACACCCAGCTCTTAGTCTGTTAAGGCATGTCCACACTGCGTAGCTCCCAGGGGGAGCAGACACTGTTCAAACCAGTGGTACTCAATCTGTGGGCCGGGGCCCACCGGTCGACCGTGAGTATAGTGGGCTCCCAAATAATGGGCAAAACACTAAGATTGTATTGCTAATATAATATATATATATATATATATATATATATATATATATATATATATATGTAAAAACCTTTAAAAATGAATTATCATTGTGATAAATGGCAATAGTAAGTATATTGATCCAATCTGGAACACAATTGATTGACTGATCATTAGCCTACATTAACATGCTCTGAAAATGCACACCACCCATCCGACCACCTGTTAAGTGGTCAGATGGGTGGGGAAATTGATCTACAAGAGCGCAACACCCGAGCGCAACCAAACATAAAATGACTTGTCTTTTAGTTCTACTGGATTTGTATTTGTTGACGAAATTGTCAATATATTTAGTCTTAGTTTTAGTCATCGTGGCTTAGTTTTTATTTAGTTTTCGTCAGTGAAAAAAGGTAGTCGACGAACATTTATAGTCATAGTTTTTGTCGACGAAATCAACACTGCCAGGAGGTTGGCAGTCACCCCCGACCTGAGGGAGCGGGAGGGGGCGTGGCGTTGGATGAGTTCAGAGAGGTAGCGGGGGGCCTGGTTGTTGAGGGCTTTGTTTGTAGGTAGTGATTTTGTATTTTGAAGTCTATTCTGTGCTCGACTGGGAGACAGTGGAGGTCACGGAGGACTGGTGTGATGTGGTCCTTGGATCGGGTTCTGGTGAGCAGGCGGGCGGCAGAGTTTTGTACATACTGTAGTTTCTTGAGAACCTGTGTGTGTGTGTGTGTGTGTGTGTGTGTGTGTGTGTGTGTGTGTGTGTGTGTGTGTGTGTGTGTGTGTGTGTGTGTGTGTGTGTGTGTGTGTGTGTGTGTGTGTGTGTGTGTGTGTGTGTGTGTGTGTGTGTGTGTGTGTGTGTCCCTGACAGTCCCTGACAGTGATGGGGAGTTGCCCTGAAACTTCTTGATTGGAAAGGGCAAACCAAACACATGATGCTGAACTTTACCTGCATGGCGGTTTTTATCCGCACATAAAATACAGCTTTGGTGGCCTACGCTGGTAGGTTGAGTGGACACTGTGTGGACCACAGTCATCACAGTGTCCCCCTCGGTGGTTCGATTCCGGCTGGAGAACCCGTGTTGCATTTCGTTCTCCCCTATCGTCTCTGTCGGGTGGTCTATTTGTTTTAGCTCTTGCTCATTTGATTTTCCTAATTGTCTCATCTGTTTAAGAAAGTAGGTAGCTGATATATTGCACTTTTACCTCAGTGCTAGGTATACTCTTAGTTGCTTGTTTTAGAAGAGAATGCACTTATGACTTTGGTGATTACTAGTTTCGTTCCCTAACTATGTTGAATGCACTATTGTAGGTCGCTTTGGATAAAAGCGTCTGCTAAATGACTGTAATGTAATGTAATGTAATGTTTAAAACTGCTACTTTTCCAGGATTCAAATGAAAAAGTATCAAAACAGATCTACAAGCTCAAAACGGCGGGTTTCACGCCACGTTTCGAGCTTGTGGATCTGCTACTTTTCTTACTTTTGTGTGACGCTGTAGTATGATCATGTAGGGGCATTCATATACGAAAAAACACAAAAAGTGTTTTGATTTTTTTTTAACTGTAAAAATGATGTGAAATAATGTTGGCCTATTATTTATGACACGTCCACAATAGGGACACCAGGGGTTGGAAGTAGTTTGGTGTTGCTTTATGTTTGTGTGTCGTCGTTACACCACTGCAGCTGATCTCTGATCTCTCCTCGTTGGACGCACCTGGCGGCGTTGTATCATACACATCCTGGGCATGATAGCTAATGGTTTGCCCCATGATAGCTAATGGTTTGCCCCATGATAGCTAATAATTTGCCCCATGATAGCTAATGGTTTGCCCCAGCAATGTCATAGGTCAGTTAGTGTAGTCCTCAAACTTTTTTCCTGCCAAGGACCCCCAAATTGATATATATTTGGCCGTGGAACACCTTTCTGAACATGTTTTGTGCCAGGGACCCCCTGAAGAGAACATTTGTGTTAAAGAAATTCTAATTTATGCGAAATCTTCCTATACCAGATGTACAAGCTTGCAGCGCGTTGAACCCCAAGGACCCCCTGGGCGTCTATCATATAGATTCATATAGATTCTCAACCTATGACAGATTGAGAACATAGGTAACTTGCTCGCAGATATCTAGGCTGCAGGATGTGTGTGTGTGTGTGTGTGGGGGGGGGGTGACAGATTCCTGAGGAATCCAAGGACAGAGACACAGCCACAGGCGCTCAGGGTCTCCCCATCGCCTCCCTACAGCCGCATGGTATGCACTGAATACACATGCACACCATTACGATACCACAGTATGCGTGCGTATCCGCTTCCACACACATGCTACTGTACATACATGCTCTATGCTGCACAGACTCATACAGAGAGCGAGAGAGAGAGAGAGAGAGAGAGAGAGAGAGAGGTGGAGTAAATGTGCTTTATTCTTCTTTATAAAAGAGCTCCAGGTCTCTTGACCTCCCTTCATAATGGTGAGTTTGTTTCGGTGGGGTCAAGTAATCGGATGGAAGGGCACCACATAAAGCCGTTAGAGATTAAAGTGCGTACACCATAGAGTTATAATATATCTAGAGGGCGGATTGCCCCGCCCCCCCAGCTATTCATTTCTATGAAATTGCTCAGTGGCGTTTTGAAGCACCCGGATGTAAGAAATATTGGTTCCACATTGGTTCTATGGGTCGTGGCGCGTCGTGAGCAGGCGCACAAACGGCAAATGCACGCGCAAAAATGCGGAGGTGTTGCAATATCAGATTTGACCACCAGGCTTGGCCGCTTCACTGTTCTACCGTGGTTCTGGGGGCTTAGCGTACACACGCGCACGCATGCACAGGATTTGATCTCGAACAGTGACTCTTCTATTCTCGCTCTAGCCTTATTTATACTTTGTCGTACGACAGTGTCACGTGCCGAAAAATAGCTGATCTATCGATATCTTCCGCAATATTTCAAAAATAGCAGATGTGCAAGCTTGTAGATCTGCTATTTTTGAATAGCCAACGTATAAATGGTTAAAGGACCCCACTTTGAGAACCACTGCTGTCACTAACAGGTGAGGGAGAGATGCCCTCAGGAAACAAGCCAGCCCTGCTGTATATTAATCACCGTAGCGTTCACAAATCCTCGCGTCCAATAATAATAAATCCCACTCGCGTTCGCCCTAAAACCTAATCAGCGCCTCAGCTAATAACGTGTCAGGATTTTTCGATTGTTCTGTGAAAATATGTCATGTAATACGTGACAGGTATGGTCAATCTGCCCCCCATTTGACCTCATTATTTATTTGAAGTGTACGTGTGTGTGTGTGTGTGTGTGTGTGTGTGTGTGTGTGTGTGTGTGTGTGTGTGCGTGTGCGTGTGCGTGTGTGTGTGTGTGTGTGTGTGTGTGTGCGCGTGCGTGCGTGCAAGTATTAGGTTAGGTCTGAGGGGGCTGGGATGTTACTAACTGATTCAGAAATTGCAGATCTACAAACTGAATTTTCTTTTACAAATTGTTGAACATTTGAAAGATTTCACCTACAGTACCTGTATAATAAAGATGAGAAAAACGTTAGCACTCTTGTTGATTTGTCCAAACCAGGGCTACCCCCATAGTAGGGTGATTTCACGTTATATCGGACATAAAAAGGGGACAGCTATACTGTGTAATAATGATTTCATATCTGAAAAATCTGTCAATATCCTAGAGTGATCTTGAATTATCGCACACTTCACAAATCAGAATTGAACATACAGAAACTAATAAACAGACGCAACATGATCATAACAACAATTCAGTCATCTATTCATGTGAGCACTGTTTTCTTTTCAACCATAATTTGAGTACTCTGTTAAAAACATTGCCATCAGTCTCAAGTTTGAGATCAGTGGACAAAGTGTTCCACATTTATTTTACTGAAAGACAGACATCTTGTACATTGGAACAAGACTGTCACTAATGCCACAGATAGATGGGAACGTTTGCCAAAAATAGCAGATCTCCAAGCTCACAATAATGGGCGTATAGATGTTGTAGATGATGTTTTTGGCAAATAGACTTGAAGTAGACAAAAAAAGCAGTCTGACAACCTTTACACCCTTTATTTTGGTAGCCCTTTTAATATTTTTCACTATGGATCATCATCATCTAAACCTTGTGGATATTCCTTTTATGTTGGTGTGCATCATTCATTTTGTCTAAAACTCATTCATAATGTACACCATGTGTTACTCAGTAAATTGCAGAAGAGGGCAGTAGAGTCTAGACTTAGAGCACAATGACTACAGCAGATGAGTTACACCTGACTTCCTGCATTGTGTCCAAGTCAAATATAGTGTGGTCACACAGTGACAGCAAGTAGCCGCAAAAGATCGCAAGCCCATGCAGCACTAACGCCCATTTCCGGCCGTTCCTTTGTTGTCTTCCGGCGCTTTGAGCAGCTGGTGGGCAGTGCCAACAAAGTGCTGGTTTTCCGGATGTGTAGTTCTTTGACTAGTGCTATTTGTAGAAGTGACGACAGAGGAATGCACACTACTCAACATGAAAACATATGCACGTGCAATATAAAATATTACTATTAGCCATATTATCCAGCAATGCGTGTGTGTGTGTGTGTGTGTGTGTGTGTGTGTGCGCGCGTGCGTGTTTTGATTAATTGGTTCTTGGAAAACACAATTTCATTCAGTGTCTTTCATTCAGTAGCTTGTTACCAGTTCTATCCAGCAGAGGGAGCCAGAGGATGAACATTCTCACCATGTAGGGGACCCTCACTGGGCTAATGACTTATACATCATCATCGCTGAGGGGTGGAAACCTTGTACGTCCAAAATGGTTACTTTAAAGAAAAATAGCAAACATAGCCGATCTACAAGCTCATAATGCGTCACATTGCGATGTGTTGTAAGCTTGTAGATTGGCTTTTTTTGCTACTTTTGTGTGACACACTGTAGTGTGACAAAGTGGGGCATTCATTTACAGGGGAGAAAAAAACATAAAAAGTTAAAATATAGAGATAGGAGGTTTCTGCCCGACAGCAACGACATAATAGTCGCTGTCGCGCAGAAACCTCTTATCTCCATATTTTCACACACAAGCATCAAAAGAAGCAGATCTACAAGTTTGATTCGCGCCTCTTTTGAGCTTGTAGATCTGCTACTTTTGCTGTTTTTGAATTAGAATCCTGAAAAGTAACAGTTTTGGACGTATGAGGTTTCCACCCCGACAGAGAGTAAAGTAAAAGAGAAATTATAATGTATAGGTACGCAAAGTAAATGCACCAACAAGGAGACAAGTTAATAGACAATAGAAAAAAATATATAGTGTCTGTCAAGCAAACAATCTGACTTAAAATAAGCTACACGTGTATGTGCAGAAATAACCTACGCCATACACATACTGTGTGTGTGTGTGTGTGTGTGTGTGTGTGTGTGTGTGTGTGTATGTGTGTGTGTGTGTATTTAACCCATTAAGACCTGAGGCGATTCTTAAAAATGTTTTCTAAATCAGTTTTTGAGTTTTTGAAAAAAAATAATTAATACTAATCAAGATTTTTCAAAAATAGCAGATCTACAAGCTCATCTCTGCAGGAGTCTGCATTCAGTTAAGGAGAGAGAGGGAGAGAGAGATGCATGAAAAAGGACAGAAAGAGAGAGATGGATGAGAAAAAGTAGAGCTTGTATATCTGCTATTTTTGAATAGCCAAAGAAATCTAAAGTGACACAGATGCGTTCCAGGTCTTAATGGGATATATATATATATATATATATACACGCATTACATACTGTATATGTATTGTACGTGCAAATGTACTGCAACATACACCCATACAGTTCAAAGCCCAGCATGAACACTTAGTTCCAGTGTGTAAATGTATGTTGGATTACCTTCATTCCTTTGTGTTGATTTGTTCCATATATGCAGACTACTTTCCTGTGTGGATTTACCATGTGGATTTTACCTTACGCCGACAATACCGTCCTATGTGTGAGATGTATTTTGTCTTTTTTGTTAACTCGCGTACAGACGTATACGATGCGTCATGCACAGACGTATACATGGTGTGCAGCCTGTATAAATCATGTACTGAGGAGTACAACGGTAGACACTTGAAGGAGAGTGGTGAGCGGTGTGTCTGCTCCTGGCTCTCAAGGGCCTTGTGATACCATCTCCCTACCCAGACAGCACCGTGTTCAAAAACTGGTCCACCAGGCCAGGAGAGAGAGTGTGTGTGTGTGTGTGTGTGTGTGTGTGTGTGTGTGTGTGTGTGTGTGTGTGTGTGTGTGTGTGTGTGTGTGTGTGTGTGTGTGTGTGTGTGTGTGTGTGTGTGTGTGTGTGTGTGTGTGTGGGGGCGCGTGCGTACGCAAAAATGTCTGCAGTGTGTCGTGACAATAAGGTCTACAGACTTTGGAGTTTGCATGCAGTTAAGGAGAGAGAGGGAGAGAGAGAGAGATGGATGAAAAAGGACAGAAAGAGAGAAAGAGAGAGAGAGATGGATGAGAAAAGGAAGAGATTGAGAGAGAGAGAGATGGTGAAAAAGGACAGAAAGAGAGAGGGAGAGATGGATGAGAAAAAGAAGAGATTGAGAGAGAGAGAGATGGTGAAAAGGGAAAGAGAGAGAGAGAGAGATGGCTGAGAAAAAGAAGAGAGAAAGAGAAATGGATGAGAAAAAGAAGAGAGAGAGGGAGAGAGAGAGAGGAGGATAGGTTTGTTGTACTGAGAGGAGTACAGGCTAATTTATATGTGACACATTGTTAACTTGAAAATGAAAAGAAAAGAAAAGCCAGCGACATGGTTCTGTGATGGAGTGTAGATTAAGCGTACTTCCTTAAAGCGCCATGCAGCTATCGTTCTGACACGTGTTCCTGACTGCCGTGTGTGTGTGTGTGTGTGTGTGTGTGTGTGTGTGTGTGTGTGTGTGTGTGTGTGTGTGTGTGTGTGTGTGTGTGTGTGTGTGTGTGTGTGTGTGTGTGTGTGTGTGTGTGTGTGTGTGTGTGTGTGTGTGTGTGTGTGTGCATTACTATACTTGTGAGGGCCATGTATCCCCACAAGTATAGTAGAATTTGAGAAATACTGTAGACCTTGTGAGAAAGAATGATCTGGTCCTCACAAGAGAATTGGTTGTTTTATGGTTAAGAAGGATTATTTGGGGTGTTAAGCTTACAATTAGGAACAGATTCAGGTTAAGGATTAGACATTTAAATGGTAGGTTTAGGGGTTAAGTTTAGAGTCATGCCTGATTTATACTTACAGTAGCTGTGCAACGGTGTTGCAAACCGAAGGTAGCTACAAGCTCACAACGAGCTTGTAGATATGCTATATTTTCGGCTTTGAAGAGGTTACAAATGGCAAAAAAAATTACATCCTAAAACATGATGTCCTCACAAGTATAGAGATTGTGTGTGTGTGTGTGTGTGTGTGTGTGTGTGTGTGTGTGTGTGTGTGTGTGTGTGTGTGTGTGTGTGTGTGTGTGTGTGTGTGTGTGTGTGTGTTGTGTGTGTGTCATGATGCAACACTTCAGTCAGAGTCAGGACACATCATGTCGTACATGACCGTGATCTCTCACAGTAAAAAGCTCAGCGTTCATTTAACAAATTAAAAGAACATCCAGGACTTTACTGCGGGGTGTGTGTGTGTGGGTGTGTGTGTGTGTAGGCAGGGGTTTGTCCAGTGTGGGTTGGTGTGTTGTAGTGGGAGATGCTCTGCAGTGGTAGTGCGTAATGGGGCGCAGCTGCACAGGCAGGCGTGCTTGTGTGTGTGGGGTAGGTGATGGGCAGTCAAGTGTGTTTAAAGACACCCGAGGGGGATGAGATACACATCTGTCTCTGTTGCCGTGTGTGTCCGCATGTGTGTGTGTGTGTGTGTGTGTGTGTGTGTGTGTGTGTGTGTGTGTGTGTGTGTGTGTGTGTGTGTGTGTGTGTGTGTGTGTGTGTGTGTGTGTGTGTGTGTGTGTGTGTATATGTGTGTGTGTGTGTGTGTGCGCACACGTGAGTACACACGCGTACAGTCAGCAATAAATATATATTACATCTTTGATTCCAGAAATACATTTCCACATCTATCTATCTATCTATCTATCTATCTATCTATCTATCTATCTATCTATCTATCTATCTATCTATCTAATATAATAATGTAGCTTAATGAAGGAACAACATGATCCAAACTTACAGCAAAGCTACACTTTTAACTATGAAAACAAATGTGTGACTCGTTAAACAGCTGCGGTTTCCAAACAACAGAGAAGGTAAAATGTCAGGGTATAGGAGGCAGCTACCAGAGGAGCCTTCCCTCTGTCCATACTGGGACCCTGCTGTCCGTCCGGGGACCCTGCTGTCCGTCCCGGGACCCTGCTGTCCAGCCAAGCGGAGCCTGGAAAGCATGGGGGGGTTGTAGCTATGGAGTCACAGGAAGGGCAAGCTCATTAATTATCTGCCTCTCTCTCTCCTCCTCCCATCCAAACACACCTCCCTTCATTACCAGCAAGGTTAATCCCCCCTTATCTTCCAATGAGCCTCATTTTTCATCTCTCTCTCTCTCTCTCTCTCTCTCTCTCTCTCTCTCTCTTTCTCTCTCTCTCTTTCTCTCTCTCTCGTTCCCTCCCACTCCGCCTGCTCCATCCTCTCTCCAGTTGTATTCCCACAATGTCTCTCCCTCCCTCTCTGTGATATTCCACGCCTCCGATTATTCCTCTCCTGTTTCTATTTTCCTGAATTCATAATCCCTGTTTTGTTGTTGTTGTTCTGTCTGCTTCCTGTTTCCTTCTCTCGCTCTCCCACCTTTTGTTGCACTCTTCTCTCTCCTCTCCTCTCCTCTCGTCCCCTCCCCTCTCCTGTGCTTACCTTGAGGTGTTGAGTGGAGGAGGAGGGGAGAGAGAGGGAGAGAGAGCAGATCTATTACAGCTTATCACTAAAGGACAGGCCAACGCTGCGCGCCGCTGAAATATGGCTGCTGTCACAGCGACCGCGGAGCACCGGACCCGGACAGTGATGCTCCCGGTGCTGTAAGAGCGAGGGAGAGAGGAGAGGGGGTGAGGGGGCACACGGGGGGAGGAGGGGGGGTTATAAGGACCCTAATTCAAATTAATGGAAAGATTCTCAGGCTTGATGGGGACCGTTTGACAGTGATTTGGCACACAATTAACCTTGTCTCTCTCTCTCTGGCCCCCGTACTCACCTCTCTGCTTTCATTTTTTGCCCCCCCCCCACCCTCCCCATCCCCCTGCTCTCTCTCTCTTCCACTCGCTCTCTCTCTCTCTCCATCCTCTGTACCTGTCACGCTCTTTGACACACGCTTATTGATTATGAGGCGAACGGAGGCGATGTTTTATTAGATAATGTGACGCTCTCCCTCGCCGTTGTCCGACCAATGAAATCAGGCGTGACGGAAAACCTCAGAATTTACACACATGGCGATAACGGCCTCGTTTACAATTTCACCGCAAGCTTTATTAACACAGGCGACTAACACATCACAGCAGCAGCAACCGCCAGTCAATTAATGTCCTTCATCATCTTCATTCTCTCTTCGTGCCTTCATATTACTAGCCAATGGGAGAAGCCGTGGTAATCATTTAGAATGTCATGTTGTTTTTGTTGTATTAAAATCCATGTTATTTTTAAGAATATGTTGTAGCTAGCCTATATATCCCATTAATACATTAACCTACAATTATTGTGTATGAATTTAAAAACACTGGTGAGACTTGTTACTTCCGAATCTTTGTGTGATCAGATCTTTTTTTCAATGGTTGCTTGATAACCAGGCTTGCAACCGTTATTAAACAACACTTTAGTTAGGTTTTGCACTTATGATAGGTGTGCTTGTAGATCCCTTTTTTTTAGCTTGAAAGAAACCGTGTTTTGTAATTAATTGTATTATTTATGGTGTTGATTGTAATGAAGTGTACTGTTGTCTTGTAATGTATTTTATTGTTCACTGTTCTATGTTTTTTTGTGGGG
Organism: Gymnoscopelus microlampas; assembly: GCF_963454915.1. NCBI lineage: Eukaryota > Metazoa > Chordata > Actinopteri > Myctophiformes > Myctophidae > Gymnoscopelus > Gymnoscopelus microlampas. The sequence goes on from NC_139953.1 coordinate 12,978,550, forward strand.
ACTGCGGATGAAGTAGTGTAGTGGGGGTCCCTGCGTCATCTTTCTCTTAGCTAAGGGGGGTCCTTGGCCTGAAACACGTTGAAGACCCCTGAATTAAACAGAAAGAAGAGTTACGTTATGTGTGGTGAGATGAACCATGACCTGTGCGTGCTGTGTCTGTTTGTTGTTTGTTGTGCACACGCCACTGGAACATCTGTCTACTGTGTGATAGATGTCCAGGCAGTGACCTGTTTAAAAAGCCCTTTCTGTTTCCTCCCCTCGCCTCTCATCCATGTACGCCTCGCCTCCTCCCTTCACCCTTCCTCCCCTCCTCCCCTTCTCCCCTCCTACCCTCTCCTCCGCCCCTGGACTCCACCCCATGGTTCCATTTGTAAAAAAAAAAAAGGGTCGCATCACGAAGCGTCGCAAGCGTCTATATCTGCTCTTATCGCTATAGTTTTTAAGTTAAAAATAAGAACAAATTGACAAATCTTGTCATTTTTTTATTAAACTGTTGTGATATTATCAAACATAAATAATAAACATGTTTATAGATGGACAGACTGTGCAGTGTGTGAGTGTGTGAGCATGTGTGCATGCATGGCACGCTCGCTCGCGTGAGTGTGCGTGAGTGTGTGTGTGTGTGTGTGTGTGTGTGCGTGTGTGCGTGTGTCTTGGGGGATGGGGATGTCCCTGTCTTAGCAGTGAACATGGAAAGGTGATGATTATCGCAGCTTTTCTCTGGCTCAGCACATGTGACATGGGCGAGTTACAGTAGGACACGTATGACAGAGAGAGAGTGTGTGTGTTGGGGGGGGGGGGGGGGGTGAAAAGGCGTCTGTCTGTCAAAGTGTGCTGATACGACACTCTTGCTGTTGAGCCCAGAGAGTTCAGATCACGGGGGAGAAACCCAGAAGAGGGAAAACTCAGGTGTCATACAATAGCAGCACTGCAGTATAGGCATGAAACGCACAGATACAGGTAAGAATAGAGATACAGAAAGTAGTAAAATAACAATTATAAAAAATTCTGGCCTGGCCATCTGCACTTGGACTGCCTGAGTTAGCATCAGTGTTGATTTTGACAAATTTTGATTTAGTTTTAGTCATAGTCTTTTGAATTAAATTCCACTTAGTTTTAGTCATTTTTTTGTTTTTATCTAGTTTTAGTCGACTAAATATACAGTTGATTTAGTCGACTAAAATGTATTTTGGTGCTGCCTTGATGGCGTCGTAATGGCTGATTTTACACTTGGTTGCATGCTGAAAATAGCAGATCTACAAGCTCACAACGCGTCACAGCGCGACGTGTTGTGAGCTTGTAGATCTGCTATTTTCCCAAGCGCAACCAAACATAAAATGACTTGTAAAATGACTTTTCTCTTAGTTCTAGAATCAGAATCAGTTTTATTGTCACATCACAGGTTTACAAGGTGTCAACTTGTCTACTGGATCTCTTCTCACTAGTCCCTCACTAACATTTTAGTCTAGTTTTTATTTGTTGACGAAATTGTCAATATATTTAGTTTATCTTCAGTGAATATACAGCAGTATATTGATTGATTGATTGATGTACTTTATTTAGTAAGACATGAGAACACCAGTACATGGAAGTACAAATTCACAATACAAGGTCTACTAAACTGGAAGACTTATTAAGCACTGAGCTTGTTTAAGATGAGATCCCCATGCACACAAATCATGATGACATATAAGAGACAGACAGATATACACTACTATACAGAACGTCATACAATCAGCTTACAGGTTAATGGTATGAAGAGTGAAAAATATGTACAAGAGAAGAAAATTGCAGCCTCCTGAAGGTGTATCTTTAGGGCAGTTTTGAAAGTGAGTAGGGTTTTACACTCCTTTACTCCTTTTGGTAGGGCATTACACATTTTTGATGAATAGCATGTGAACGAGTTCATTCCCTTTGTTGAGCCAAATCTGGGTTGAACATGATTCTTGGAGCTGCCTCTGGTGTTATGACCGTGGAGTATATGGGGCGGCCATAGCTGAGTGGTTAGTGAGCCCGCCTAGGGAGCCAGAGGCCCTGGTTGCCCCAGGTTCGATTCCAGGCCATCCCAGCATATGTTTTGATGAAATGAAATTTGTCCGTGAGCAAGACTCTTAACCCCTAATTGCTCACAGTTTCTCATTGGAAACAAGACCGCAAGGACTTTCATGAACAACCTGTTAAAAGGAATTATCCTACAATCTATTGATGGTGAATCATTCACATACGATACGATATTGGACTCACAACATCGATACGATACGATATATGGCACTTTTTTATTATGAAAATATATGGGGGGGAAGCAAATGCAAATAAATACTTCTGTTTTTGCATTATTATTATTGGGGGGGGAAAAAAATATATTTTTTCAAAACAATATTTTTTTTCCTCCAAAACGATACATATCGTCACTAAAACGTATCGTGATATATCGCGGGACGATATATCGGCACACCCCTACTAAGCAGGCCTCTGATTATGATTCTAGTGTACATCCCTGTAGACCGTGAGCAAAACTAGCAGAACGAGGGAACAGGAGTCATTAATCATTGCAATCGTCGGTGTTAATTTAACTCTATTAGAGTGTAAAAATTGGCGCCCAAACGGTCCCAAAAACTCTGTAGTGCAGAAAAGTGTGTCACCAGACTACTCTATCATTGTTAGCTCACACCTGCTTTATTGTCGCTGACCAAATAAAACCCCTGCAGTTCTGTATAAGGAAGTAACTCATCAAATATGTTCCGCTGTGTTATGACTACAGCTTTATGAAGCTGTACTGATAATGTTCTGGTCAATAACATTGCCAGCTGGGAGGGCTGTGCCTTGAGATAAGAGTTTGAAAACACTCGAATACGCCACATGAATACAGAAGTCATATCTGAACATTTTATTGCTATAGTAATAAAGGGGTTTACAAGGAATTTGTCTTGGCTTGAGGTGCCAGTGACAAAACAATTAACCCGTTCAATCCGGGAATGCATACCGTGTCATTTTAGTATTTTGCTATAACCATTATTCTATACTTTGGCTATTCAAAAATAGCAGATATACAAGCACCGAGTGCCGCGCTATGAGCTTGTAGATCTGCTATTTTTGAATAGCCCAAAGAAATCCCCAAAATTACACAGATGCATTCCCCGATTGAATGGATTAACACAGCAGCCTGTTGACTTTGTTAAGTGGTCAGAAGATTGAAATTACCGCTCAGGATTTTACAGTATTATGCACATTGTGAAATTGCGCACCCACGGATGTGCGCACGCGCGCGCACACACACAAATTGCCATGTAAAGTGCTTAGTTGAATGTAGGAGGGGATGAGAACCACCCACGTGCTTTTATTCACTCACTGTAAGCATGCGTGTACTGTGTGTATGTGTGTGCGTGCACGCGCTTGTGAGTACACGTGCGAGTCAGTGACTGTGTGTGTGTGTGTGGTGTGTGCGTGTGCCTCTTTCCACATTATGTGTGAGTGCATTCACGAGCCTGGCGAGCGGCCGTAACAAATGTCACGACTATTAATTTAACCCGATCATCAGCCCACTGAAAGTGAAGCTAATCCGTAGCGAGGGAAATGGGGCAGGAATTAGCTGTCTCAATCTACCGCCGCTTTCCTCTTAACATCCAAGGTATCTCTGCTGTCATTGGTTTCCATACATTTTGTAATAATAAGCTGCATCCCAGCTCAACAGCATACAGCCGTTGAATGTGTAGCATTGATGCCTTGCTCTCTCACATATAGATGCTGGCATTCACTTTTACTCATACTAAGTGATGATTGACCACTTAAGCCCTATACAGCCCCTTACAGATTTTAAAAAAAGTTTTCGCCTATATGACATGCCCAAAATGGCGATTTGCAAGGTTGAAAGTGGTTAATTTAATACTTGTCACATATCCCTGATACGCGTGAATTGAAATTCCAGCTGAAACAGTTTTATGCCGCATGTTCGAGAGTGAGCAGCATTGGATCCAAACACGGCGAATTCCAATTCATTGTCCCTTGGCTTTCAGGCAGCCTGATTGGCTGGCCCGAAACAAAAAGGTATCGCAACCCAAGGTATCAGGGTGTGTGTGTGTGTGTGTGTGTGTGTGTGCGTGTATGTGTGTGTGTGCGTGTGTGCATGTGTGCGCGTATGGGCGTATGTGTGTGTGCGTCTAACTGGGCATGTGCTCGCTTTCTCCCGTATAGACCATCGTCCGAGGGAACCGCCCCCCCAAAGACGCCTCCATCAATGGCCTCCTGGAGGACTTCGACAACATCTCGGTGACGCGCTCCAACTCCCTGCGCAAGGAGAGCCCGCCGGGCGCCCACCAGGCTGGCGCCGGGGGCCCCAAGCCCCTGCAGGGGGGCGGCGGCCACGCCCACCCGCCGGAGGAGAACGGCTTCAACCACTACTACTCCCGCTACTCCTGTGACCTGGACGTGTCCAGCAGGGACTTCCCCCCGGAGGTGCTGCAGGGCAAACCCAGCTTCTCGGTGGACGGGGACTGGTCCATGGGGCGACACTACCGCTTCCCCAAACAGAACGGCCACTCGCACCCCATACGCAGCCACTTCTACCCCGACGCCATGCCCCAGAAGTCGGACTACGGCAAGCTGCCCCCGGACTACCACGCCTACCTGGAGAGCAAGGGCCGCTCGGCCGACGAGGTGGCGTCCACGGTGGGCAGCGGGGTGGGCTCCAGCGGGTACTACCGGGCGTCGGTGGGCGGCTCCTCCAGCCAGGACTACCGGGACACGTCGGTGGGCACGCCGTCCCGCGCCTCGCTCCACAGCGAGCAGATCAACTACCCGGACAGCGAGTGGAGCTACGGGGCGCTGAGGGACGAGTACGGACAGCGGCCCAAGAGCTCCTACGTGGGCCAGACCAGCCCGACGCCGGCCATACGCCAGCGGTCCCGGTCCGGCTCCGGGCTGCAGGAGCCCAGCGTGCCCTACGCCGCCAGCGGGGCCTTCAAGAATCCACCTCAGGCCCACCCGTACAGCTCCTACACGTACCCGCGCCTCTCGGAGACCCTCACCAACTCACCCACTCTAGCCAAGGTACGTCTGAGATACTGTTTTAATTAGTGCTGTCAAGCAATTAACGTTTTGAATCGCGATTAATCACATGATTTGTGTAGTTAATGGCGCGATTAATCGCGTAATAATCACATATTTTTTATTGGCTCAAACTTGAAAGATGAACTGAAAAGCAGTGCATGGTATTGTATACGGAGCAGGATGCATCCAAATGTATTCTTTATTATTATTACTATTCTTTTATTATGTATCCAATACAATTCATTTTAAGAACTTGAAATTGGACATTTTGCATAATGAGTACTTTCCGCAATTAAGTACACTAGTCGGGGACCGGCCTACACAGGAACGATGTAAATAGGGAATGAATGCTCCACCCTTTAAATCAAACCCCATTATACCTCTTGTCATAGGACCCGTTTTGGCCATCTGTTTGCCTGTGTCCATTTATGCCCATCTGTGTGTGCATTTATGCCCATATATGGAGCTATCTGTGTCTGTGATATATGGACAGATTTTTTGTTGACTCATCTAGTGTATGTGATGCCTTTTATGAAGTGATGTCACAATGAGTCAGCGCTTGCTCCGGAACAGCCCGATGTCAGTCATCTCCGCATACGGAGATTCCAAACCTTTCGTGCCGGATCCGAAAAACTGTGTATCGGGTCGGGTCGAGGTACTTTCCGCAATTAAGTACACTAGTCGGGGACCGGCCTACACAGGAACGATGTAAATAGGGAATGAATGCTCCACCCTTTAAATCAAACCCCATTATACCTGTTGTCATAGGACCCGTTTTGGCCATCTGTTTGCCTGTGTCCATTTATGCCCATCTGTGTGTGCATTTATGCCCATATATGGAGCTATCTGTGTCTGTGATATATGGACAGATTTTTTGTTGACACATCTAGTGTATGTGATGCCTTTTATGAAGTGATGTCACAATGAGTCAGCGCTTGCTCCGGAACAGCCCGATGTCAGTCATCTCCGCATACGGAGATTCCAAACCTTTCGTGCCGGATCCGAAAACTGTGTATCGGGTCGGGTCGAGGCCTAGCTAAGATCGTAGGCAAAGGTCTGAGCTATCTGTGTGCGAAATTTGGAGTCTGTAGCACCAACCATGTGCTTTCAGGGCTCATCCATGCGATTCGGGCCAATTTGGATTCGGCGTCCATTGGCTTCAATTAGTAGTCAGGACTCCGCATATGGAGATTCCGAACCTTTCGCGTTGGTTCCGGAAAACCGCATATCGGGTCGGGTCGAGGCCTAGCTAAGATCGTAGGCAAAGGTCTGAGCTATCTGTGTGCGAAATTTGGAGTCTGTAGCACCAACCATGTGCTGTCAGGGCTCATCCATGCGATTTGGCCCAATTCGGCCTCGGCTTCAATTAGTAGTCACGAAAGTATGAGTGTATGGCACTGTTAACATCAAAAGTCAAGTGCAGAAATCCACTAATAATGCCGAAATAAAGTTCGGTTCGGCTCTGTCCAAACACAAAATTGATGTCAGTCAGAGGTTCCGGGTGTAACGTAACGTTTTGAGTGAAATGCCGAACTAATTTAGTCGTTCCGTGGTGTTTCCTTATTCATTCAGCCCAGCTTCAAGTTCATTTTGTCGGCTGTGAAGCCAAGGAAACATGGGTACTTTGGAAGAGACACAAGCCAACTTCTAAATGCTTGTGGCCGGGAAATGAGCTGCGCAGAGCGGATAGAGTGTCAGCTGTCTCTTGCTGGCCGAGTGGCCCAGCGCTCTGGCTGCAGTGGCGCCGTGGTTGGTTGAAATGGCCGTATAAGCGAATCCTAAACAGAGATTGTCCTTAAAGGGATAGTTCACCCCCAAAATGACTTTTTTCCTATAATTAGTCATGGAGACGATTTTGTAAATGGGTGATTAATGCGATAAAAATGTTAACGCTGCTAATTCGGTCATGCGTTAACGCGTCAATAACATAGCACTAGTTTGAATGCATGCTCGTCTGGTCTGTCCTTCACTGGATATATCACACTCTTATAGTCTGTGTATGCTCTGGGCTGTCCTTCACTGGATATATCACACTCTTATAGTCTGTGTATGCTTGTGGCTCAAGGACACCAAAGGTCAATATTTAGTGCAGTTCTTTATGTAAAAGGTTTTCTCATCCGTTGCTGGTGATGAAAAGAAGAGCATAATGACCAGTGATTTACCAGTACTGAGGTCACTGGCAAACCTGGAAAACCAGTAGAGAGAAGATCTCCAATTCCCCCACACTCTGTCATCCACCTACTGTACTGTCTCTGTCTCTCTGGGACTCTCTGTTGGTTTCTCTCTTTCTCTGTCTGTCTGTCTGTCTGTCTGTCTCACTCTATCTTTTCTTCACTCTATCTTTCTTTCTATGTTTCTTACTTTCTATTTTGCTCTCTCTCTCTCTCTCTCTCTCTCTCTCTCTCTCTCTCTCTCTCTCTCTCTCTCTCTCTATATATATATATATACAGTAGCAGGAAGAATAGAGTTGAAGATAAGGCAGGGCAAAATGCACTCCCTGTTTTTGTATCTTTGGTGAAAGCCAGAATATGGATTGATTTTCGTTTTTATAAAGGAATGAACAATATTGAGGAATTCACTGAAAAGTGGTGCTATAATGATGCTTTGTGTTCTGTGATAGATGACAATTTAATTTTTAATGTTTTTTTTGTTTGAGGTTTTGGTATTGACATGTGTTTTTGTGATGTCTTGATAAGATGACTGGATTTTAAATAGTTTTTTAAAATAAAAGATTTGTTAAAAGTCAAAAAGTCTCTCTTTCTCTCTCTCTCTCTCTCTCTCTCTCTCTCTCTCTCTCTCTCTCACTCTCTTGCACTGTCTCTCTTCCATTCTCGCTCTCTCTCACCCCTTGGCCCTTGCTCTCTCTCATTCTCTGGCTGTCTGGCCGGCCTGCCCAGTAGATAGATGGTGTCAGCTGCTAATCTAGTCTCCCCCGGTGGAAGCAGGCTCTAGCTCATCCAATATTACCCCGGTACGGCTGTCCCTCTCTCTGAGCGCTGATCAATTAACGAGAGAGAGAGAGAGAGAGAGAGAGAGAGAGAGAGAGAGAGAGAGAGAGAGAGAGAGAGAGAGAGAGAGAGAGAGAGAGAGAGAGAGAGAGAGAGAGAGAGAGAGAGAGAGAGAGAGAGAGAGAGAGAGAGAGAGAGAGAGAGAGAGAGAGAGAGAGAGAGAGAGAGAGAGAGAGAGAGAGAGAGAGAGAGAGAGAGAGAGAGAGAGAGAGAGAGAGGCACCGAGAAAATGAGACAAGATAGGGCGATGAGAGAGGAAGATATATGGGTGGAATAGAGAGAGAAAGAAGGGGGCGGTTAAGATTAGGTGGAGAGGAAGAGGCGAGAGAGAGAGAGAGGTAGGTCCCATAGAACAGAAAAATACATACATGTCATACATACATACAGTACATAACCTATTGTACAAGGACAATCATTTGTGGAGATATACTGTAATAGGAAGTGGGCAGTCCGTATACTGTATGATATCGTTTGATCTAATCTCATTTGATGTCTTCGTCGAATCCTAGTATCCTATACTCATACAGGCCAAAATATATTTTGAGTGGCCATATATATATATATATATACATATATACATACTGTATACATATATATAGTTTGAAACATAGTTGTATGTATAAAATGTATACTGTGTGTGTGTGTGTGTGTGTGTGTGTGTGTGTGTGTGTGTGTGTGTGTGTGTGTGTGTGTGTGTGTGTGTGTGTGTGTGTGTGTGTGTGTGTGTATGAATGATCTCCCTTTGTGCGTGCAAAACTCATATACGTATAAGTGTATTGGTTCTTGGAAAGCACTCTGCGGCGTTCACAGCCCTGTCGCATGCCTGGGACATGCTTCAGTGGAGCAGTACCAGCAGCTATTGGAGCCTGGAGGTCACAGGGAAACCATACAATACAGTCAATGAAAATCAGCCACAAACAAGCTCTCCATTCATCAATGCCTTTAACCAATTGAACCCCATATGGTTGAGCGGAGTCCCTCAGGGCTCTACGCTAGTGTATTTTCTGTTTTCGCTCCGCATTAAATATATTCGCTGGAAAATAGCCGATATACAAGCTTACTGTAGATCAGCTATTTTCCGCGAAAGTTTTCCCTCAGAATATGGATCATGGGGTTTAAAGTGGTTAACTTCAACTTAACATTTATTGTCATTGTTGTGGTTTTCAAGAAAGGGGAAAAGAATAGAGATATATAGAAGGAAAACGTGTCAGCTATGTCAAATATTTCATGCTATCATGAGCAGACTCAAATATATACTGTGCGTAAGGTGCATGGTTAAACAAATGGCAATGGAATGAGGCAGTCAAAATAGCAGCAGATATAGTAATGTGTATATACACAAGGTGCATGGTTTAAAATGCTTTAGACCGTGACATTAAAGGAAAAAGTTGCCAATTTTCTACATTGTTCTTTGTGAACAATGCCTCACATGCCTTCTCAAATCAGAACAATGGGATTAAGGTGGAAGAATCGGCTTTAAGTTTGTGCAGTGCAGTAGGCTACCGTTGGAGCCTATGACCAGAGTTTGTGTTCCACTTAATTTGATAATCCATCCTTGTTTGCATGTCCCATTCGCTGTTCTCCTTTTACACTTAATATACAGCAGCCTTAGGATCTCAGACTAGCCAAATACGCAATACACTCTTCATTAGGAATCTGGGCTTGGTGCGGAATGGATAGTGAACCACTCCATTACCACAGGATGTTTACATGACAGAATATGTACATACAAATATAAGAGAGAACAAAGGCTCAGCCAGCCAGTCAATTCAATAACCCTACTGACTGTATGAAAGCTCCCTTTTACTTTCCTTAATGGCATATTTCAAAGCTTTCCTATCGCGGTGTGTCATTACAGGACCATAATACAGTAGTATGTACTGCCGTCGCACCAGTCCACTCTCCCTCCTTCACACACGGCCAGCTGTAGTCGGGAACAGTGGCGAGGCGAGTGGGGCTTGCTGATGCAGATCCCAGGGTGCCTTGATGAAAAACCATTTAACCTGCACGCCTCAGTAAATAGCTACTCAGGAGAAATGTACCCCCCACACACACACACACGCACGTAAAGCACACGCACACACACATGCATACGCACACACATCCAGCAACAGTTATGGAGAATGCAAGACCAGCAGGTTTGGAGGTGCACACTAGGGGGTACATTTTCTCACAAAATGAGTCTCATTCTGCAGGAGTTTGTTCTTGAGCCAAAGGATGATTTCTACCATTGAAAAGTAAAGGAAATGTACAGTACGTACAGAGAGGAAGGCCCAATGGGGAAGGGAAAGCAAGGATATGATATATAAGGAGAGGACAGACGATTTACCCAATAGCATGCGCCGTAGACGCACCGAGAGGGAAAACTGGAGACGGAAGTTTAATTGAATGCATTGAAGTCAATCAGAGCCGGGTGGACAAGCTTCTAAATAAGCACGTTTTTTTATACTCAGATAATTGGTTTAGAATCAAATCAAATAAGACATCTCATACATTGTTTTCTGATCTTTAGTTTTTCAATCTGCAATATCATTTTATTGAGGTATTTAAAGAGCAGAGAGTAAGTTTCAGTCAGGAACTTACTCTGTGCTCTTTAGAGAACTCAGTTAATGATGTAGTACTATGCACATCGAAAAACAAGGGAGCAAAAATACTCAGTGTGATATGTCTTCTTTTATTTTCCTGAACTGATTATTAAAATCATTAAAAGATGGTGTGTATTCGCTGCCGAATCTGCCAGCTGGGATTGCCGGACCAAGAAAGTCTCCTCTCCTCATTTCATATCCTTGAGGGAAAAGGGAAAGTGCTAATTGCTAAGAGGAAGTACAATTATCTCCCACTTGTATATTTTTGATTGATTGATAATTTTATTTTCGTGTCCTTCACACTACAAGTGCCCGACCCTCATGGGTTTATAAGACACCATGCGATTACAGCATGTTTGTATTCACATAATACATTCCTTTAAGGCTCAGAATTATACAGTGTTCTCTTGCCACAACAAATGCTCTTTTCCATCTCGAGTTTTTCATAATCATCTAACTCAAGGAAATCAACATAAATAGAAGAAATGTTACTAACAAATACATATCTTACAACCTTTACCCTTTATCCAAACCTCTGGATCGCATCGAGGGAGAGCTCCTCACTAACAATGCTTCTGGGTTAAAACAAAATGAGAACTATGTTAATGGAAAAAAAGTCACGTAATGGCCGATATGTACTGGTAGGCCAGAACGATACATCGGTCGGTCGGTCGGTTAATATATATATATATATATATATATATATATATATATATATATATATATATATATATATATATATATATATCTTTTCTTTTTTTTTTTTGTCCAAAGCTGTTACTTTTCAGGATTCAAATAGAAACATTGCAAAAGTAGCAGGATCTACAAGCTCAAGGTTTTGAGCTTGTCGTTCAGTCGTTTCCTACAAAAGGAAGTGGGTGAGAAACAGGCCACAGCTCAGGAAACAACACTCCCTAATCTGCATTGAAAGGCTTTATTGAGGTAGGAATACAAACTAACAGTAAAATCCTCAGTGTTCATTTAACTGCAACAGTGTACAAATGGAACCCTTATGGGTCCACTATTCTTCTTGGCTCATGGACCTTGTAAAAAAAAAAAGCCTTCTCTTCTCTTTCTCTCATTCAATCCACTCACACCGCTGAACTAAATCCTTCTTTTTTTCCCCCTGCCGTTGTTGTGAGCTGGTTGGGATGTAACAGTAGACAGCATGGGGAATTGGCCACACACACACACACACACACACACACACACACACACACACACACACACACACACACACACACACACACACACACACACACACACACAGCTAAGCGTGCGTGAGCATGGTACAGCAGCAGCTCTGGGTGACAAATTGATGTTGCAGCACTTTCTCTTTCTGCAGCTTTAGCATAAAACTGGCCCTGCGATGTTCCACCGCCGAATTCAATTTCACAGTTGAGTTAGGTTGTTGATTACCCTGCCAAACTCAGATTAATGCACGTTTAACCAACATGGATCAGCAGGCCCTTGGCTGACAGCCAGCAAGCCAGACAGACAGACAGACAGACAGTCGGCCAATCAGCTAGCCATTCCGTTAGCCAATCAGTTAGCCAGCCTGCCAGACAACCAGTCAGTCAGTCAGTCCAGTCCAGTCCGGCCGGCCCGACGATTGGACAGACAGGCAGACAGACAGACAGCTAGTCAGGCATTCATCCAATTAGTCAGTTAGACAGACAGCTAGTCAACCAGCTATGAGATCTAGTCAACTAGTCAGTCAGGCAGACAGACAGATAGTCATACAGCCAGCGCTAGTCTTACAGTCAGACAGTCGTCCATCCAGCTAGCCAGTCAGGCAGTGGTATCAGCCAGATGATGGGGGTGGGTGGGGGTGGGTACACTGGGTCATCCCTACAGCGCATTACCTCCATCAGTTCCTTTACTTCCTCCCTCCCTCTCTTCCCCTCCCTCCTCCCTAAAAGTGATTGATTAAAGCAGTCCCATGCCATGTAATTATACACCATCCCAACACATCAGGACTCCTCCTCCTCCTGTGTGCTGTGTGTGTGTGTGTGTGTGCTGTGTGTGCTGTGTGCTGTGTGTGTGTGTGTGTGTGTGTGTGTGTGTGTGTGTGTGTGTGTGTGTGTGTGTGTGTGTGTGTGTGTGTGTGTGCGTGTGCGTGTGCGTGCGCACGTCGCGTGCATGCGTGTTCGGCTTCACGATAGAAAGTGATAGAGGGTGTGATACAGAGTCTGAGTGAAGATACATACAAGCATATAGAGAGTCAGAGACAGATATATATATATAGAGAGAGAGAGAGTCATCAGAAATACACATACTGCAGAGAGAGTCAAAAAGAAAGAAGAGAGAAAGTCAGAAAGAGAGAGACAGAGAGAGAGATAGATGGCAGATTGGCCGCTGTATTTATTCCGAGTGTTTGTGGGTAGAGCTCTTGTTATGTCCTGTCTGTGGGTAGAAGAGTGTTTCCTCTGGGTGGGCAGTGTGTTCCTCTACTGTCACTGCATTAGCCTGTCTTCTGTATCATCATACTGTCCTGTGTTCTTCTCCTCCTCCTCCTTCTGTATCATCATACTGTCTTGTGTTCTTCTCCTCCTCCTCCTTCTGTATCATCATACTGTCCTGTGTTCTCCTCCCACGACAATAATGTCACTACTGCTACAACAGCAACTAATTCAGTCAGATAACGCACAAATAGATTGAACCATTATAGACCGAATAGATTGAACCAATATTATAGAATGAGAATACAAGTGTGGATGTAATAATTTATCTTGGCGTTCAGGCTCTTTTTTTCTCCCTGCTCAGCACAATTTAGACAACCATCATTAACCATTAAGAGCAGGGAGATAGATATTAATTACAACCTCCCATGGGGGAAAGACCAATAGCAGAGCCCATTGGTGGTGCTGGGGTGGTGGTGGGAGCAAACGCCGCATGACAACAACCATAACACACAAGCAGGAGGAACGCAAACTTGTGGTGGTGTGTGATTGGTGAAGCTCTGAGCAGTGGTCTCAGCTGATTGGCCAGAGGGAGAGCCCTGCTAGGCAGGAACAAACTGGCTGTTGGTTTGCTCAAAGCTAGCCTCACACCATCTTGCATGACGCTGTATACAGCCACATATTAATGAGCATGCATGTAACCTCTCGAGTGTATGCTGCCTGAACTAACTCGCAGGCTACGTATCATTCATCCTCATCATTATTCATCAATCAACACAGCTACAACATTTTTGGAGTAAGACGCAGCAAAAAAAAGTATTGTCTAATAATACTTAGTTATAACGTATAATGTGTAGTCACACACACACACACACACACACACACACACACACACACACACACACACACACACACACACACACACACACACACACACACACACACACACACACACACACTGACCCAATTTAAACAAATAGTATAATGGATTCAGAGAGTTACAGGAGTTTATGAGAATATGAGTTTATTAAAATGTATAAAATGTGTACATTTATAATACACCATTTTGTACAACGCTGAGTATTTAAACTGAGGCAGGTCATGGACATTTGTCTCCTCACATCCTTGGCAGTTCATTTCACCGTATACCTTTATCAGTGTGGAGTTAATACTCACTAAAACATTTCCCACTTTTCTCAGTGTGATGAATGTAGTTGTAAAGGTCAGACACATAGGTTGAGACCAAGTAAATTGATAGAGAAAATATATCTTCATAAGATGCCACAGTCTTTAGTTTTTAAGACATTAATATTGTAATGTTATGTTATTTGTGTGTGTGTGTGTGTGTGTGTGTGTGTGTGTGTGTGTGCGTGTGCGTGTGCGTGTGCGCGCGTGCGCGCGTGTGTGTCTGTGAGAGTGCGTTTATAGGTCAGAGCTATGAGTCAGCTGAGCTGAGTCATAAAACGAAGTATTCAATAGATTTCAGCAGTAAGCACTACACTGTCATCATACAGGACTGTGTGTGTGTGTGTGTGTGTGTGTGTGTGTGTGTGTGTGTGTGTCTGTGTGCGCGTGTGTGTGAATTGTATGCACTTTAAAAGAGGTTCAGGTCTGTGCACCTTAAAAATTGGTGAGTTACTTAATATGTACTGCTTTTTTGGTAAAAAGCCTCTATTTACTTATTTATTTATAAATAATTATATCTACTGAGCATACATCTCTTACATTGTTTAGTTATGTATGCTTATTGTTGTACTTTAATAGTTGATGTCATTTGTGTCTATGTACAGAGGATCACAATCGTGTGTTTTTTTTATTCTGTGTGATTCTACTTGACTGTATGTGCTCTTTTTATGTGATATCATCCAAATTAAATCAATCAATCAATCAATCAATGCTTACATGCCCTTGTGTATAGGTATATACATGTGTGTGTGTTCCCTCAGCACCGTGTTTGCCCAAAATGCTTTATAAAGAAAATCACATGGAGTTACGATGGTAAAAGGCTTTACCTTCACAGTCCATTAATAATCCACTATATCCATATAGGGGCATCACTGTTTTAAATGGGGCTTTATAAGAAGTGGTGTGATGTTACTGTACTGTATGTTGCGTCCCAGTTCTGGGTTCTCCCAAGGCTGCCTGTATGATGAATGGAGTAGTTTTGAGGAGCAGTGTGGAGCGCTAATGATAAAGCATGGTCCCTCTCCGCTGGACTGAGTGTCCTCCATTAGAATAGTGTCCGGCGCTAGCCCACTGCTAGCATGTACCTGGGGAGTGGAGTGGGCATTTTGCTATTCACACATTAGAAGGGTGACAGGGTTTATAGAGTAAAAGTAAAGACAATCTGCAGTCTCTTAGTCCTCTGGATTCACTTGTTTGAATTGTGAACCGTGGTTTCCATGTATCAATGTCTTGTCGATGTGGTTTGCTTACTTCCGATGTGCCTGATAGAAAGAAAAAACAAAGTCGCTGATAAATATGAAGAAGACAATGAAATATAAAATACTTGCATTTTAACCCTGGGCATTTAAATGTAGTCACCGGGTTGACAGTTTTAGCCATTAGTGGGTTTTTTTAAAAACACAACCCTGGCCTCTGTATTTTGGGCATGTCATTATACTGTCGGTGAAGTTTCTCAAAAATAGCCTTGGCTGATCTACAAGCTCACAGCGTTGTGAACTAAGTGGTGGAGTCTTTTTGAAGGCAGATGTTTTGCTACTGGGAAGTAGTAGATCAGTAGTGTATAGTCACGAAAAGGGTACATAATTGTCTAAAAGAAAGCATGTTGGCATGGTAAATTTCTTGTTTTACGATATGGGTATCTCACGATACGATATCTGTGGCGATATTAGGCCCTCGATAACAATAATATCACGATATTCGATATATTTCGATATGACGATATATTGCATGAAATTTCATGATAGTCCTTGTATTCAATTCATAAACACATAAAATAGCACCAAACAGTTCAAAAATCATCATCACACAAATACAGAGTTGTTGTTTTTTTAATATCGATATTTTTCGGCAGTATATCGATTATTTATCGCGGGAGGAAGTATCGCGATATATCGCGATATATCGCAATATCGAATTATCGTCCCTCCCCTAGTGGACACCAGGAAGATTATTACATGTACAGTAGCAGCTAATGGGAATCGTTATAAACTCAATGAACTCAATAAACCCTTTGCAACTCACTCCCTGTCTCTCCCACCTTCCAGGGGGACTATGAGCGTCCATCGCGGGACGGCAGTCCCCACCAGGTGCCTGGCGGTGACACCTACCCTCGAGGACCCCTTAAGCTACCTCAGAGCCACGCCAAGCCGCCCGGCTACCCGCCAGTACACCTGCCGTACCCGCCAGTCTTCCACCATTACAAGCCCTCGCCATACCACCACCCCCCGTCTCAGCCCAGCCCCCCGTACACCCCCCAGGTACAGTATGGGCGCCGTGGGCTTCACAGCTGTGCAAAGCATTTGTTGGATATGATTGTTATGGATTTGATTTAGAAAGAAATGTGTCTGCGCTATGTTTACAGTTTACAGTTTAGGCATTTAGTATCATAATACCCATAATACATCAAATGCATAAAAATAGTAATCTAATAATAAAGTAATACATAAGTAAACCAATAATCTAATAATAACTAATACATACGTAAACCAAGAACCTATCATCAGCCTACATTGAAACTATATACGCTATAGGATGCCAGGCCAACAATGACCTGGCATCTGTCTACATAACATGCTATCTAAGTTACATTTTAGCCTTTGCATATGTTAGACTAGATACAGTACTAGGTGTGTGTGTGTGTGTGTGTGTGTGTGTGTGTGTGTGTGTGTGTGTGTGTGTGTGTGTGTGTGTGTGTGTGTGTGTGTGTGTGTGTGTGCGCGCGTGCGTATAATATAGATATAATACAGTACAATATAGATACTGTAGATAGAACGATAGATAGATGGATACTTTATTGCGCGTGTGTGTGTGCGTCACACTGATGTATACAATGTTTGCATGTGTGTGTTTTTCTTCCAGGGGGCGTACTCCCAGCCTTCGTCTCCCTACATACCCCCGGGGGCTTACCCTCCTCCCTCATGGGGGTCCAGCTCAGACACACAGCCCTCCAGGGTCTCCCATGAGCAGTTCAGAGCAGCACTGCAGCTGGTGGTCAACCCAGGTGAAATGAGCTGAGATTATACACCAATGTAACCAGTTAAAGCAGTGGTTCTCAAGCTTTTTCATGTCAAGGACACCCAAATGAATATGTTTTTGGCTGTGGATCCCCATCTGAAATTATTTTGGGTTGCCAGGGTTGCCATTTGGTTTCATGTGTACACGCTCAGAGTTATGGGGGTCCTTGAAATTAAACAGTCATTTTGTTACTGTTGTCCTGGGACTGGAATTTATCCTGCAATAGCAATAGTTTTAATATTAACTTATTTAGCTGGAGACCCTCTGGAACACCCTCAAGGACCCCTGAGAACCATTGAGGACTAAAATGCAACAATAGCATAACTTTGGCAAGAAATAACAGCAGCAGACATTTTTGCTATTATTGGAATACCTACAGTAATACTGTAGTACCTACAGTATCACAAGCAAGTTTCAAGTCTCTGCAAGTTGATTTTCATACAGTAATGAAATGAATGGAATCCAATGGCTTCCTCAAACCACTAAACCAACCACGGTATAGTCGTCAGGGATATGTAAGGCATACCGTGAGTTGTAGTCAGTGGGATAAACATGCCAAGCCGCTGCTATGGTCCTCTAAGTTTTATTGCAGTGGGTTTCAATGATGTGCCACAGGGGTCCGTGTGTGTGTTCAGGCTTCCATCCTAACCCAACAGGAACGCCAGATGACTTCACTAATTAGCTCCGCCTATCTGGCTGTAGGTGTGCTCGTTAGTGAAATCACCTGGTGTTGTGTTGGATTTGACTCAGACCTCCATGGGGCATAACAAGGTAATTGATTGAAGAAGGTACAGACAGTCCACGGGCCAGCCAGGCCAGTCCGCCATTGACACGCATGGGAGGCAAAACTGGATCCGGAAGTTTGGTGAAATACATTGGAGTCAATGAGAGCCGGCTGGACCAGCTTGTGAACAAACACTATTTCTGAGCGATTGCGTCCTTTGTCAGTTATATAAAAGAAGATATATCACAGGTTGTTTTCTAATCACTTGTTTTTCGATGTGCACACTGTATAATTACATTGAGGCATCTAAACAGCGTAGTTTCTGGCTTGCTCGGCAGTATCTGTTCAATAAAATGATACCGTGTACACACCAAAAAGCTACACAGCCAGATTTGTGATATGTTTTCTTATATTTTCCTGGACCGCGTATATTTTACAAAGGTCTCAATCGTTCAGAAATGGTGTTTGTTCATAAGATGGTCCACCTGGCCGTCATCGACTGCAGTGCATTCCATTCACTTCCCGGCTGCAGCTTACCTCCCAGTGCGACGAATCTGCCAGCTGGAATTGCTGGATAGAGAAAATGATGTAGATGACCGTACCCTCTTTATTATTACCTTGGTGCAAAACAGTCCTTTTTCAAAGCAGCCATTTTAACATGGAACATTCATTCCATTCAGGTCAAACAGAGTCAGGGTGCTGGTAATGTGCACGTTGGCTCACTGCTACATTCTCAATTAGTATCGTGTCGTTGATAACACCCGTGTTTATCCTACTATAGACGGATTTCCGCGCGACGTCATCACAGAGCAGAATGCGCAATCTGCGCATGCTCGGGGAAAACGAATTGTTGCGCCGTTCACTCTGTTGTTATGTTCGGGAGTTAGATAGCCATAATTCTGCTATTATAGGCATAATAGGCATAATGCTGCTATTATATACAAACAGATCCAACTTCCAACAAATCATTTTTATTGAGTAAACAAGGTATTACAAACTGCATAATTTAATCTACTTTCATTAAACCCGGTGAAGATCATTTATTTTATGAATGGACATTTGACCAGAGCTGCTGCGGGTAATGGCGCCCTCTACAGGCTTCCCCCGGCGCTGCGCGGTCATATCCTCTCATGTTTACTAACAGGAAACCTGTCTATATGTTATGCCAATATGGCTGCCATGTAAAGGTCTATTGAATACCACACTTAGTATGACTATAGTGTGTTATGTAAAAGCTAGGCCTACACTGTTTAATACTTACAGCTTAGCTTGCTATGTCTGCATGCTGATCTTTGCATGTCTGTCTGTGTGTCTGTGTGTCTGTGTGTGTGTGTGTGTGTGTGTGTGTGTCCCTGCCTTTCCTACAGTACATTAGTACTGTACTAAGTTTCGCCGAACAGAGACCACATTTCACATACTGTAGGTGCAATTGTACAGTGGCAAAAAAAGGAGTGGGACAAAATAATAATTATTATTATTATGAATCTGCTTAATCCATTAAGACCTGAAGCCGATTCTACAAATGTCTTCTAAATCCCAACAGTTTTCTAAAAAAACGTATGTTGCTATAATATCAGTGGTTCTCAAACTTTTTCATAATTGTCAAGGACCTCCAAAATTATATGTATTACAGATGTTCACTTTATAAGAATATATGCATTCACAGATTTACACACATTATCACTTTTTTTTTTTTAAATAGCGAAGTGTAAAATAATGCTTTTTTTGGCTCAAATCTAAAAATGACACAAATGCGTTCCAGGTCTTAATCGGTTAAGGCCTTAGATGTCAAGTATAGTCACTTTTCTACAGTACATGATCATTTCTTATGTAGAAACAAACAGATGCAAGCTGTAAACGCTCCTCATCAATGTTCCGTCAGGTGACCCCCGGGAATACCTGGACAGCTTCATCAAGATCGGCGAGGGGTCCACGGGCATCGTGTGCATCGCCAGCGAGAAGCACAGCGGCAAGCAGGTGGCCGTGAAGAAGATGGACCTGAGGAAACAGCAGAGGAGAGAGCTCCTATTCAACGAGGTATAGGACCGCTCTTTTCCTTTTTTTTATACTGTAAAACAAATAACAAACGATCTACATATTTACACATGGAACCTGAGATAAGATATAAAGGTGCGTGAGCGTAGCAGCAGACGTATACTGTGCATGATATACTTATGGACGTTAGTTAAAGGAGCATTTCACCCCTGGAAGAACTTACAGTGACTCAATGTTAATAATATTTGTAGTAGATAACAGTAGCAAAATTTGAAATTTGCACCCCTATGGCCAGAAAAATATAGAAGTCTGTGTGTTTGACTGGGGTTTGACTGGACTGCTGCATTACTACAATGACCATACTGCTTTGGGGCACTGCCCTTGCTTGTGGGGAGGGGAGGCTGCGTGGGGGTGTGGTCTACATTGTAGTCAGGAAATAAGGTGAGATAAAGAGACTATGAGTCAAAAGACTCATAGTCTCTGAGGATATGGATACAAATTTAAAAATACAGATAAAACACATAAAACACACCAGGATCATGTTTATGGGTCCTAGACCTAGATAAAAATAGGGGTTTGATGCAAAATCGGCGAAATGTCCCTTTAAGGTGCGAGAAAAAAAACACAAAGGACAAGTCAGTGTGTTGTACATGGGATTAAGGTGCAAAAATGACAGTGCGTGTTGACCGCATAATCCACATAAAGTAGACTGACACTGGTATAATCCGCAAGTAGGTCCATGAGGAAGAGCAAAGAAAAACTAAGTCACGTCACTTGTCGGTATAATCCAGGTATAAACTCTGTAATGGAAGCGTGAACACAAAAAAAAAAAACACGTCACAGAACTTCAGGGTTTATGGATAGATCAGTGTTGCCAGATTCTGTGAGAGAAACAAGCAACCAGGTCTAGGAAAACCAGCCCAAAAGAAGTGACTATGGGGCCACATGAGCACTTTACCATATACTGTACATCAGCTATTTGAAAATAGCAGATCTACAAGCTCACAACGCGTCGCGATGCGACACGTTGTGAGCTTGTAGATCGGCTATGTTCAAATACAATATTGCGGGGAAATTATAATAAGCAGATCTGGCAACCCTGGTTGGGATCCGGAATCGGAGGGTCCGTTTGGTTCCATTTGTACACTCTCAGAGTTACAGACCTTTAAGTGTCCCCCTCAAGTAACCCAGAGGATCCCTGTACCTCACTTTGAGAACCACCACAATGTATGCGATATTGTACAGACATCGCCATGCATGCTGGCTTGTGGTGGACATTTTTGTCAAAATTGTATTTTTGACATGGACATACAAAATGAGTTGACAAACACATAAAGAGCTAGCCCTAAATGACCAGGACAGCTCAATAACCCGACGGGTCCATTTGGTTACATTTGTATACACTCTCAGAGTCATGGGGGTCCTTGAAATTGAAACGTTTTAGAACCCCTGTCCTAGTGCACTCCTAATGTGCCATGCATTGTGTCACAGTAAATCAGTGTCATACATATTCTGAAGAAACGGACATTCAGTAATTGGGTCTTATGATCAAAATGATCCTCCTCATGCCCACACCTGTTGTGTTATGATAATGAGGGGAGGGTATATTTTTACTATGTCACTAAAGGGCTGTTTTTCTATTGGCACGTTTGACCCTCAAGATTTCAGCCTCCAGGTAGAAACTCAAAATAGTCAGAGAAGACATAAAACACCATAAAACACGTCTCAAATCCAGCCGTCGAGTAATCTGAGTTCCCAGAAGTTTTCGACGGCTCGGCGAGGAACTTCTGGGCCAGAGCCCTGGGATTTGTGGACGGGATGTTATTTACGCTCTGAATCTGAGCGGACACGCCTCTTACCGGTCTGAGAGCTGTGCAACTCGTCTAAAAAGTCCGACGAGAGGCAAACAGCAGTACACAACAATGGCGGCCGAAATTTCTCAAGGGGAAATTGCTTCCCGTCGATCCTATTTAGATGCAACACCCACTGCATGTGGATCCCGCCCCCTTTTCTTCATTGGCTGTTGATTTGAATCACAACGCAGTGGCCGCGCCCCCGCCGTCCAAACTCCGAGGCAATGCCTCCCAGACTAGCCGTCGAGTGCCATAAACATAGATCTATGACTCTGCTTGAAGGAATCGACGGATGTGACGTCATCCGAAAAAACATCACCTCCGTCTATTCCTATATTAGGATTTGTAGAAAAACAAAAAAAAAATAATGGTGAAAACCAGCCATTTTCAACAGGCGATCGCTCCAAAATGGCCGATCGCGGTAGAAATGTTATTGTTCCAGTGGATAGACGGGACCCTCCCCCACCCCGCGGACGCTTTTCTTTTACATCGGCGTGCACGTTGTGGCTTCTGTGGCTGTCCAAAGATCGTCAAAACGTGGTAAAAAAATGCTGGTAAGAGTACCAGCGTTTTTTTCACCGATGATGATTTGGATGCATTGTACCTGGCACTCAATGTGTTTAAGAGGAAATCGTTAAAATCCTAAAGGATCCCAGCTCTAGTTATGGAAAGGCCCAGGTTATACAGAAGGTTCTGGGTTTAACCTTTGTAGTTGAAAAGAGACATAACACTGGTGATGATGTCGTGTGTATATCAGGGCAGTGTTTGGTGTTTTGGAGGCGGAGGAGGGCTGTGTGTCGTGTCATGTGCGGCGGAGTCATCCTTAACCCACACGATCACAGCGCGTTGTGCCTCTCTCTCCCACATCACACGCGAGAGATCACAACCCAGATTGTTCACTGAACAGTCTGCTGTTATGTGATATGCCTCCTCCTACTCCTCCTCCTCCTCCTCCTCCTCTGTTGGTTGTTGCTAGATCTCATACAAGGACAGCAGATAAAAAAGAAAGCAGGTACAATAATATTGTGGAAGATGAGTCATTGACTGGTGCTCCATTTACAAAGGCAGAGAAATGAGAACCTGGCCAACCGACTGGCGCATTCACCGTAGCAGCTACCTTTACTGTGTTGTTTACTGCGTTGTTTGATTGATTGTGTGTGTGTGTGTGTGTGTGTGTGTGTGTGTGTGTGTGTGTGTGTGTGTGTGTGTGTGTGTGTGTGTGTGTGTGTGTGTGTGTGTGTGCGTGTGCGTGTGTGTGTGATTATGCGGTTACGTGTGTGCGCTTGCAGATACATTTTGCTCGGCAGTGGGTGTTCATTTCCAAGCTAATGTTATCCTATTAATGCAACACTATAATCCTTTATTAAATAAGCCCCCGTAACATGTGCAAATTAGAAAGGGAGGGGGGGGGGGGGGTATATTTAATTTGGGGGAAATGTTGTCAATATACCTGTACATGTAACAGTCACGAAGACAGTTGCTTTGCCAAATACTGTGTCATTGTTTTAAATGATTTAGCGATGTTATAGCTAAGTCAGTGGTTCTCAAAGTGCGGTCCAGGGACCCCTCTTAGTTCCTTGAGGAGGTTTCAAAGGGACCCTTACAGGTCTGTAACTCTGAGAGTGTACACACGTTATGGGGGTCCTTGAAATGAAACAGTTTTGAGAAGTACTGGTATAAGTAATTGTGTTTTTGTTGGCACCCCAATCCTGGGTACAGGGCTGGGTGGAGGGGACCCCCCAGTCGGCCCTCAACGCACCTGCGGGAAAATTACTTGAGGCAGGAAGGCAGAGGCTGTGCTCCCAGAGGGCCCTGGACACTTAAAGCGATTTTTTATTTTTCAAAAAGAACCAAGGCAGGGGCCACTTTAATGGGAAAATAAAAAAACTCCCATTCAAGTATTTTTTTCTCAGAAACCGTAAGTGCTAGAGTTACAAGACTTGGAGGGAAGGTTCATAATTTATTGCAAAATTATTTAAAAAATAATTACACCAGTCGGCCTCATGGTGGCACTATAACAGCCCACTTTACGTTTTGGCCTATAACTCTTGAAACGTAGGTTGTAGAATAAATATTTTTTTCCCCTAAATTTCTTGGGTCATGACGCAGCTCCCCATATAGGCCACGGCCATTTGCATCAGGATAGATTTTCCGCCATTTTGAATTTGTCAAAACACACTTTTAGCTCCTCCTCCCACAAATGTTGTCCAAATTTCACAAAAATTGGTACACATGATCTCTGGACCCTGTGATAAACATCTCCAAGCTGAATTTTGATAGTCCATACCGTTCATCCGTAAATGGCTTCCAAAGTTAGCGGGAGGGGCCTGTTTTACAAAAAAGGCCAAAAATCACAAACGAAACGTCCGGTCAATCCCAAATTTGAATCACATGTCAAGGATGGTTTACTCAACGAATCCCCAAAAGCATTTCCACTTTGATCCATAGGAGGCACCACAAATGCACAAAATGTAACCGTTTGATGCAAAAACCTTATTTTGGGGGGATCAATCCTCTCAAAATGAAACGCAAGTAATCACAGGAGTGACGTGACAATGTAGCCTCCGACGGTATTCCTTCCAGCGCATTCCTCGAGTCCCGGCGGCCGCGACCCATGACTCGCGTCGGCGCAACCACACTTTGCAATTTCCCAGAATTGCGAATATTCTAGTTGAATTATTATTGTCCTGGGACTGGAGTTCATTCTGCAATAATAGCCAGTGGTGTAGGGTAACTAAGTACATCAACTTAAGTACTGTACTTAAGTACACTTTTGAGGAATTTTTACTTTATTGGAGTATTTCCAATTTTCAGTACTTTTACCTCTACTCCACTACATCTCAGAGGCAAATATTGTACTTTCCTCCACTACAATTATTTGAAAACTATAGTTACTAGTTTCATTTAAGATATAAATTATGATATTATAAAACATACATTAACCACTTCAGCCCTATTTCATACATAGGCTATTTTAAAATAGCCGATCTACAAGCTCACAACGCGTCGTATCGCGACGCCTTGTGAGCTTGTAGATCTGCTATTTTCAAACATATTAGTACTTTACTTTTGGTACTTTAAGTACATTTTGATGCCAATACTTTTGTACTTTTACTCAAGTAACATTTTGAACACAGGCCTTTTGCTTTTAACAGAGTATTTCTACATTGCAGTATTGATACTTTCACTAGTAGAAAATGTGAGTACTTTTTCCACCACTGAATAATAGCAACCGTTTAATGGACTTCATCCCTCTCCCTCTCCGTCTCCCTCTCCGTCTCTGTCTCTGTCTCTGTCTCTGTCTCTGTCTCTGTCTCTGTCTCTGTCTCTCTCTCTCTCTCTCTCTCTCTCTCTCTCTCTCTCTCTCTCTCTCTCTCTCTCTCTCTCTCTCTCTCTGTCTCTCTGTCTCAGGTTGTTATCATGCGGGACTACCACCATGAGAACGTGGTTGACATGTACAACAGCTACCTGGTTGGAGACGAGCTCTGGGTGGTGATGGAGTTCCTAGAGGGAGGGGCCCTCACGGACATAGTCACCCACACCAGGTAACCTGATCACGCTCTGTGTCTCTGACATTCAATTATATAGCAAGTGTTCAGACACGTGTCAGGGATTGATGGAATTACACGTCACACTGTTGCTATATCACACACAGTATGAAGAAGTATGGCATTTATGAATCAAGCACAATATTTGTCAGTGTGATCATGGCAGGTGTCAGTGTGATGATAGCCTCGGGAACCCATCAGGGTTGCCAGATCTGCTCAGTATAATTTCCCCGCAAGATTTTATTTGAAAATAGCCGATCTACAAGCTCACAACGCGTCGCATCGCGACGCGTTGTGAGCTTGTAGATCGGCTATTTAGCTGATGTACATGTTAAAGTACTCATGTGGCCCATAGTCGCTTCTTTTGGGCTGGTTTTCCTAGACCTGGTTGCCTGTCTCTCTCACAGAATCTGGCAACACTGGAACCCATGCTTTTTTTCTTTTTTTTTTTTCAAAAGAAAAAAAGCCTGGAGTAACGTTGCAG
>NC_139953.1:13009394-13029394 GCF_963454915.1 Gymnoscopelus microlampas
TACTTCTATAAGGACACATACTATAAGGACACATACTATAAGGACACATACTTCTGTAAGGACACATACTTCTATAAGGACACATACTTCTATAAGGACACATACTTCTATAAGGACACATACTTCTGTAAGGACACATACTTCTGTAAGGACACATACTTCTAAATGGACACATACTTCTATAAGGACACATACTTCTATAAGGACACATACTTCTATAAGGACACATACTTCTATAAGGACACATACTTCTATAAGGACACATACTTCTATAAGGACACATACTTCTATAAGGACACACACTTCTGTAAGGACACATACTTCTAAATGGACACATACTTCTATAAGGACACATATTTCTATAAGGACACATACCTCTATAAGGACACATACTTCTGTAAGGACACATACTTCTATAAGGACACATACTTCTATAAGGACACATACTTCTGTAAGGACACATACTTCTATAAGGACACATACTTCTATAAGGACACATACTTCTAAAAAGACACATACTTCTATACTTCTATAAGGACACATACTTCTATAAGGACACATACTTCTGTAAGGACACATATAAAGACACATATTTCTCTAAGGACACATATTTCTATAAGGACACTTATAAAGACACATACTTCTGTAAGGACACATACTTCTATAAGGACACATACTTCTATAAGGACACATACTTCTATAAGGACACATACTTCTATAAGGACACATACTTCTATAAGGACACATACTTCTATAAGGACACATACTTCTATAAGGACACATACTTCTATAAGGACACATACTTCTATAAGGACACACACTTCTGTAAGGACACATACTTCTAAATGGACACATACTTCTATGCGGACACATATTTCTATAAGGACACATACCTCTATAAGGACACATACTTCTGTAAGGACACATACTTCTATAAGGACACATACTTCTATAAGGACACATACTTCTGTAAGGACACATACTTCTATAAGGACACATACTTCTATAAGGACACATACTTCTAAAAAGACACATACTTCTATACTTCTATAAGGACACATACTTTTATAAGGACACATACTTCTGTAAGGACACATATAAAGACACATATTTCTCTAAGGACACATATTTCTATAAGGACACTTATAAAGACACATACTTCTGTAAGGACACATAAAGACACACATTTCTCTAAGGACACATATTTCTGTAAGGACACATATAAAGACACATATTTCTCTAAGGACACATATTTCTCTAAGGACACTTATAAACACGCATACTTCTGTAAGGACACATAAATTATAATTATGTAAGGAAACTCCTGCCATGCCAATGTAGCACAGTGAAATGTTACCTGTGTGTGTGCACAGTAAAATCCTCAGTGTTACTTAAGTGTGAGAGTGTACACATGTAACCACATGGTTACCATTAAGTTACCATTAAGAGTGATTAAAAGTGACGATTTTACTGTGTGTGCATGCGTACACTCTAGTTGCTAATGCAGCTTATTACAGTGTCTCGGAGCCCTGCCACACACACTTAGACGCATGCATGTACAAACATGCACTCATTTGCGCGCACACACCCAAACACACCCATACACATGCTGACCTTCTCTGCGGCTGCCAGCCCTGCTGTTCGTCAAACAGCCAGCACCAGAAACTCATCATCATCAATTACCATGTAGGCCACAGTAATTAAATCCTGCCTAACGCCTTCCTAACGAGCCGATAAAACGTGATTAATTGAAGCATAATTAACTGCTAATATGGGGGATTACTGTCTTCTGCGAGACCTCTTCATCGCCAAGGGTCAGTTCCTTACTTCGTCTATCTAATTTTTTTTTTACAACATACAGTAGCGTACTTTAATATGTGTTTTTTTATTTGTATTTGTAATGTCTTAAGTATAGTCCTATAAAGTAAAGGACCTTTTGGCATTTTTATTTTACTAGGCAATTTTTGGATTATAGTATAGTATGACTTTTTTATTTTAATTTATTTTACAATATAGTATAGCATGTCTTTCTTTTGTACAACCTCTGATCTCCATATTTTAACTCTTTATGTTTTTTCGTAAATGAACGCCCTACTTGATCACACTACAGCGTCACACAAAAGCATCAAAAGTAGCAGATCTACAAGCTCGAAACGCGCCGCAAAGCAACGCATTTTGAGCTTGTAGATCTGCTACCTTTGCTATTTTTGAATTAGAATCCTAGGAAAAGTAACCGTTTTGGACATACTGTATGAGATTTACACCTGACAGAGACGATATGTTGTATCTGTGCTTTCGTACTCAACAAAATATGCACATGGCCAATAACAGTTCCCTACCCATAAAAGCTGGGGATTAGAACCAGCAACCTTCCAGTCTAGAACCCAGTTCTCTAATCCCTACAATTCTGAGGATGGTATAACATGTTAAGAAGGAAAGTCTATGCTATTGCATGTATATTTGGACTGTGGAGTGTGCAAGAGGAACATGATATGTGTGTGTGTGTGCTCTCTGTGCAGATCAAACTGTCCGACTTTGGCTTCTGTGCCCAAGTGTCCAAAGAGGTGCCCAAGAGGAAGTCTCTGGTGGGCACGCCCTACTGGATGGCACCAGAGGTCATCTCCAGACTACCCTATGGCACGGAGGTGAGGGGCACATACACACGCACACGCACACACACACACACACACACACACACACACACACACACACACACACACACACACACACACACACACACACACACACACACACACACACACACACACACACACACACGATGTACTCACATGGGTGGATAGATAGATAGATAGACAGACAGACAGAGAGACAGACAGACAGACCTTCCTTCCACACACACAGGTCTCTCACACATCCCGTACCAAACCGTATCCAAATGAAAGAAAAGTATATTGAGAAGATAAAGAGTGTAACTTCTCATCTAGTCCAGCCCCTTATGTTGCAGGAATACATACAGTATCCGTTCCACAGATAGAGTATACACACACACACACACACACACACACACACACACACACACACACACACACACACACACACACACACACACACACACACACACACACACACACAGAGGTGCGGCGCCTACAGTACGAAGTTGAGTATCGGCTGCCCTATGCTGTGTGATCCTAACGCATTCCTATATTGAATTACTGAATGGTTGTTGTGTGTGTGTGTGTGTGTGTGTGTGTGTGTGTGTGTGTGTGTGTGTGTGTGTGTGTGTGTGTGTGTGTGTGTGTGTGTGTGTGTGTGTGTGTGTGTGTGTGTGTGTGTGTGTGTGTAGGTGGATATCTGGTCTTTAGGCATCATGGTAATAGAGATGGTGGACGGGGAGCCTCCGTACTTCAATGAACCCCCTCTACAGGCCATGAGGAGAATACGAGACAACCTTCCCCCGAGGCTAAAAGAATCCCACAAGGTAGCACACAACTCTCACTCAATGGAGTCACTGCACCAGCTCAACTCCTACTGCAGGCTGGCCTGGGTGCCTGTTTAGCAGGGAGTGGAGCTGGGAGGGATTGGCCCTCGTGATACTATACGTCCCAGTATGATGACAGTATCATGTCAGTATCATGGTCAGTATCATGTCAGTATCATGACCGTATCATGGTCAGTATCATGACCGTATCATGGTCAGTATCATGGTCAGTATCATGGTCAGTATCATGTCAGTATCATGGTCAGTATCATGGTCAGTATCATGGTCAGTATCATGTCAGTATCATGGTCAGTATCATGGTCAGTATCATGGTCAGTATCATGTCAGTATCGTGGTCAGTATAATGGTCAGTATCATGTCAGTATCATGGTCAGTATCATGGTCAGTATCATGTCAGTATCATGGTCAGTATCATGGTCAGTATCATGGTCAGTATCATGGTCAGTATCATGGTCAGTATCATGGTCAGTATCATGTCAGTATCGTGGTCAGTATCATGGTCAGTATCATGGTCAGTATCATGGTCAGTATCATGTCAGTATCGTGGTCAGTATCATGGTCAGTATCATGGTCAATATCATGTCAGTATCATGGTCAGTATCATGGTCAGTATCATGGTCAGTATCATGGTCAGTATCATGTCAGTATCATGGTCAGTATCATGTCAGTATCATGTCAGTATCATGGTCAGTATCATGGTCAGTATCATGGACAGTATCATGTCAGTATCATGGTCAGTATCATGTCAGTATCATGGTCAGTATCATGGTCAGTATCATGTCAGTATCATGGTCAGTATCATGGTCAGTATCATGGACAGTATCATGTCAGTATCATGGTCAGTATCATGTCAGTATCATGGTCAGTATCATGGTCAGTATCATGGTCAGTATCATGGTCAGTATCATGTCAGTATCATGGTCAGTATCATGGTCAGTATCATGTCAGTATCATGGTCAGTATCATGTCAGTATCATGGTCAGTATCATGTCAGTATCATGGTCAGTATCATGGTCAGTATCATGGTCAGTATCATGTCAGTATCATGGTCAGTATCATGGTCAGTATCATGTCAGTATCATGGTCAGTATCATGGTCAGTATCATGGTCAGTATCATGTCAGTATCATGGTCAGTATCATGGTCAGTATCATGTCAGGCTTAATGCCTTTGCATTGGTTCAGCATTGCTGTTAATCCGTGATTTTTTCCCAGTTCTGTCACCCATTTCTAGCCCCTACACTGAATTTAGATTGAACATATTTGTAGGCTGAGATCTCAGATCATCTGGCTACGTGAGCACAATATAGCATTTTCCCAGAGCAAGATGCCTTTAACAGAAAACACAACACTACAACTACACAGATGCACAGGCGAGTTTAAAACACAGTTCCACTGTAAAACAAATGTATACATGCGACTGAGGTAAACTGAGTGTGCCCCCCCCCCCCCCACCCACAGGTGTCATCGGTCCTACGGGCCTTCCTGGACATGATGCTGGTGAGGGAGCCCTCCCAGAGAGCCACAGCCCAGGAGCTCCTGCAGCACCCCTTCCTCAAGATGGCCGGACCCCCATCCTGCATTGTCCCCCTCATGAGACACTATCGTCACCGCTGACCCGGGCCCTATACCTGGCGAGACCACCCCACGAAAACCTCCCTGAACTGACCACCCGACCACCACCAACACCACCACTACTACTACTACTACTACTACTACTACTACTCCTACTACTACTACTACTACTTCTACTACTACCATGATGCCGGTGATTCCCTCACCCAAACCGAAGCACCGAGCAAGCGAGCAAGTGGCGCGCCACCAAAAAAGAAAAGAAAAAGAAAAACTCACTAAATAAATAAAGAGACCACTCACACCTGTAACCGTGATGTAGATTAGCTCGAGGAATATCTTAAGAATGAAACTTCAACGAACTTCAACACAGAGAAAAGAAGAAGAAGAAGAAGAAACGAATATGACATCTTTATCTATTTTGAACGCGTGAACTGGAAATGGAAGACTTATGTACTGTGCTTATAGGGGGCAAAGGTAGAGAGATCCAGTAGAACTGGATTAGACCCCCCCCCCTCTCTCTCTCTCTCCCTCCACACACACACACATCCCACTGCAAAGCCTTCTTCTCTTCCTAGACTGTGAGTCTCGACTCCCACCGTGGGGGTCGGGAGTAGCCATTAAACGGAGCTTTGCAGCGGCGCTGAGACTGCCCGCCCTGTGGGGTGGGGTGCTGGGGGGGGGGTATTTGCTTTAGGACCGGACGAGAGCAGTCGAAGAAGGCAGAACAATCAGGAGAGGGCGATCAGAGGAGCGGGATTGACTGGCAATGAAATGACTCGGCTCGGCCGTAGGTCGGCAGTCGTTTGATCGGCTCGACGCCGAAGAGGAACAGGGTTCTCTTTAAAAAAAA
Organism: Gymnoscopelus microlampas; assembly: GCF_963454915.1. Lineage (NCBI taxonomy): Eukaryota > Metazoa > Chordata > Actinopteri > Myctophiformes > Myctophidae > Gymnoscopelus > Gymnoscopelus microlampas. The sequence goes on from NC_139953.1 coordinate 13,015,278, forward strand.
AACACTTCACTCCTCTCTCTTCTCACACACTTAAACGTTGGAAGAAAAAAAAAAGTATTTTAGAGAAAACACGCAAGTTTTCCTGTACAGTTTTGATAATTTGCAGTATTTTATCGTGTCGTAACCATTGTGATATCAGCAGTATTACAATAGAACTTTCTGCAGAGATCTTTCCTACTGTTTATAATCCTTTTTTTTTCTCTTTTCTTTTCTTTTCCTCTTTTGCTTTAAAGATTTAAGAGAAATCCCAAATAAACCAATCTAATCCTAACTGTTACAAAAGGAAGAAAAAAGACAAATACTGACTATATTTATTATCTTAACATTTGTAGAGAGAACTTCCATTAAATGTTGGAAAAAAGGGTAATGTCAGAATTTTGTACACTGTTTTAAAGTATTTATTTATTTATTTATTTTGGGGGGGGGGTGAAGTTTCTTTTTCTTTTTTTTGTAGTGTGGCCTTGTTTTGGGGTTTTGGTTTCCTTTTACACTTACGATGCGTATCACCAGACCATGATATGAGTTGTTATATCATTGGAGCAATACCCCAGTTTTATTTATCATTAAAAGCAAACAAAAGATGGCCTGTATTTATGACGATGTAAGTACACCACACCATTAAATGTAGCACAGTTTGAGTGGGTTTGACCAAGAAAGAAAAAGCATCAATTCTTTATTATACACCAGAGTCTGGGGCGTGTCTCTCACGCTGTTCCCTGTTAGCCCTATGGGGGGCGCCCACCTGCAACGTCTCGTTTTCTACTTGCATCTTCGCTGTCATCATCTCACTCTTTATAACCCCCCCCCCTTCCACGTACACACACACACACACACACACACACACACACACACACACACACACACACACTTTCTGTACTGCCACCCTCATGTCTTCTGTTTGGACCAGGAAACAGCATAATCCTCTTTTCCCCTGCATTGTTTTTTGAACCATCGTTCACTGTGATATGTAAATATGAAAGTGTGTGTGTGTGTGTGTGTGTGTGTGTGTGTGTGTGTGTGTGTGTGTGTGTGTGTGTGTGTGTGTGTGTGTGTGTGTGTGTGTGTGTGTGTGTGTGTGTGTGTGTGTGTGTGTGTGAGGACGGTTTGTGCTGTCTGTATGGAGTGTGTGTGTGTGTGTGTGTGTGTGTGTGTGTGTGTGTGTGTGTGTGTGCGTGCGTGTGCGTGTGTGCGTGCGTGCGTCCTGTTGGCTTATTATTAGGAAAAGGAGTAGAGCGAGCATCTGGAGGTGTGTGTGTGTGTGTGTGTGTGTGTGTGTGTGTGTGTGTGTGTGTGTGTGTGTGTGTGTGTGTGTGTGTGTGTGTGTGTGTGTGTGTGTGTGTGTGTGTGTGTGTGTGTGTGTGTGTGTGTGTGTGTGTGTGTGTGTGTGTGTGTGTGTGTGCGTGTGTGCGTGTGTGCGCGCGTGCGTGCGTGCGTCCTGTTGGCTTATTCTTCACAAAGCGTCAGGACTTGAATGAGTAATACTATTGAATGAGTAATCTGTGGCTTGTACAGTGATACTGCATGTTTGTTTTCAGTGAAGCTGGTTTAATTAAAAAAACTAAAAAGAACACCCATAAAAACATTGAGATGTGTTGCATGGATTTTTCCTTCATCACCTTTTTTCACTCTCTCTCTCTTGCTCACCCTCTTCTCTTTCGCTTAACCTCGTGTCTAACAAATGTTCTACCATCAGCAGTTAATTTTGTTTTATTTCCATGTTGTATTAACAGCATATACTTAAAAATGTATACCGATTCCCAACGCTAACTGGGATCCGCATGAACTCCGCCATTGAAGAGAAAGCTGTGTATGGGGTGGAGTTGACACTATCATTGCTGTCAGGCAGAAACCTTGTATGTCCATATTTCAACTTTTTGTTTTTTTTCATAAATTAATGCCTACGGTACTCATAGGCATTCATTCAAGTGTCACAAAGTATCAAAAATAGTTAGTATTAGTTAAAATAATAAGTTCAGAGCTTTTAGATCTTCTGTTTTTGATTTGTCTTCTTCTTTGTGAAGTGAAGTGTGGCTAGGCGTGTCTGTGGGTTTTATAAATATTGAACCAATGAAAAGTTTTAACAAAGAGCTTGTGACAAATAACTAAATTGGATCCATCTATTATAGAACACAGGTTATTTTCTTTCCATTTCCTGAAAAGTAACAGTTTTGGACATACAAGGTTTCCATCTGACAGCGACAGATATATGAGGTTATCTCTGTTGTTCCTCTGAGCCTTTTGTTCCTCAGAGGCTCCATAATGGACTATTGATTTGGCCCGAGCCAAAGAATGGGGAGTCCTTCTCTGAGGATGATGCCTCTACCTTGGGGGCCAGTAAATAAAAACGACAATAAACACAACGACAGGGGCCAACATTCACACTATAGGGGTGATTCCAGACACTGCCATTTTTGCTCCACAACGTTCTCTAATGCTTAAAGTATGCTCCAGCGTACGCAGAAAATGGCAGCTGAGCTATTTTCTGCGCAGCATTGTCTTATGGCAAAGTATAAATCATTCTTAAAGCGGTTTTGTCCCGTCCCAAATCTTTTGTCTGAACTAGGCTCATGTTTCTACAGAGAGGCACTGGTGGTGAGATCTACTGCAGTCATTCCCAACTGGTGGTCTAGGGCCCACGGGTTGGTTTCCAAAATGATAATACTGTATTTATCATAAAAGCTATTTCCCCCCCTGCAGCTTCCTCTGGTCCTGTACAGCCGCAACGCACGACTTACACGGCCCTGGGTAGGCGACCCAGCCTGGCTGAGGTATACCCCAGCATACCGCATATACCACCTCTTTCTACCATACTGTAGTTATGTACTGAAGTTGTGCCCGCGCAACGTGCGTGCAAACCTGTTCCCGAAACTCATTTTGCCTGGTGGAGAAACGTGAGTCACATGACAGAGGAAATAACATCATCAAGTCTCCTGCTAACACCATGAGTAGACCAAAGGTAAGTCCTATCATCTGTTTTTAATCATTAGGCCTAGGCTTTAAACAAGTAGACATCCATGTCAATAACAGGGCGGAAACCAGTGCTTCTAAAACCTTTTAATTTGACTCCATAACTGACCCCCATAACTCTGAGAGTGTTTACAAATAAGGTTTTGTTTAGTTCCTTTTGTACACTCTCAGAGTTACAGACCTGTAAGGGTACATTTGAAACCGCTCAAGGAAACCTGGAGGTCCCGGGACCCCACTTTCAGAACCACTGGCCTAAACATTCATTTTTAAAATTAATAATCTTGAAGGGCAAGTGCAATGTGTAATGGGTATGAGTGTGATAAGAGACCAAGAGCAATATGTTTGAGTATAGTGCAATATAGGGAATGCTGGGTGATTATTGAAAGCTTAACATGTCCCTGTAAGTTGTGCATGTGGCCAGAGTAATTGGGCTGGACCAAGTCAGAAGGGCAGAGGGGGGGGGCTGTAATGTGTAGTTGGAATTGCTATGGATATTGTTGTGTAATGTAGTATGAGAATCATTGGTGTAGTTCATGGAGTTTTAATGGATGTCATGAGAGTTAATGTTATCTGTATTTATGTATGTGTATTATTCGGTATTCTACCCCTTGACATGGTTGAGTCCAAACTAATTGCCTCCAGCTGAGTATAAAATGCTGCAAGCCACAAACACACTCAGTTGGTGGTAGGATGAGAGCTGGACACCACCATGTCACCTGTGTGGAGAGCTTCCTGTGTTCATGTATTGTCGGTGAACAATCAAAATAAATACACCTTTTGGTTGAACCCTATCAAGGCCTCTGTACTAACTCCAACCGCAAGTCGGGCACTCTAACAAGTTCAGACGACCTTTTGGAGTTTAGATGGAGTGCGAAAATGTTCCAAGGCAGATTTGAACACTAAAAACCTTCGGGTTTACAAACAGTTTGATTTGAACTTACAACCTTTGGTTTATGAACACTTGACCTTATTTCTTGAGCCAAGCTGGCATGTGAGAACCAAATTCCTAAACCTTTTAAATTTTAGATGACCTTTTAGAGTTTAGATGAAGTGCGAAAATGTTACTTTCCAACTCTAAAGCTTCAGGTTTATAATCCATTGTCGAACCAAATACTTAACCTTCTAGAGCAGGGGTCTTCAACGTTTTCAGGACAATTAGGACCCCTTGGCTGAGAGCGAGATAAAGCAGGGACCCCCATTATATATTGTATAAAATATTATTTTTTTCATAGATTTCATAGGCAGCTTCATAGACTTGTTTCACAGCACTATCATGTTGGATTCATGTTAATGTGTATTTCCAGACATTTAACCATGCACTTAAACCATACTTAGTATACCTGACCTTTCACTCTGTACTTAGCCTGCTCTTTTTCCCCCCTATACCAAACCACTTTGCCGAAAATAGCAGATCTACAAGCACACCCCCTGTAGTAACTTTGACAACCCCCTAGGGTTCCTGGACCCCCTGTTGAAGACCTCTGTTCCAGAGTTTAGATGAAGTGTGAAACATGTTCCCTAACTGTTTTGAACCCAGAACCTGCAGATAACAAATCCCTGTCACATGACTTCTGCCACAAAGGCATGGAAGATACATGTGAGAATCAAAACTTAACCTTTTAGAGTTCAGATTACTTTTTTTTTAGTTTTAGATGAACTGCAAAAATGTTCCTTTGCCGTTCTGAATCCTAAACCTTCGGTTGATAACCCCCTGTCATACCACAAAGTTATGGAAGATACGTGTGAGAACCAAATACTTAAGTATACATTATTTCTCTTATAGGTTTCTCTTAACGGTTAAGTATTTCTTTCTCACGGGTGCCTTCCATTTTTCCAGTGGTTCAGAAGCATAAGGTTTAGGGTTCAAAACTGCTGAAGTAAGCCTGACATTCATAGATATTCCACTCATGAGGTGAGAGGTGGACTGATAACTTTAGCTCTTCTCTTCCTAAGTGTCATGAAGAGAGCTGTATTTTATAGGTCAATTGAACTATGGAATAGTCTTCCAAGTGATATTCGTAACACCAAAGAAATCGCCTGTTTTAATAGGAAACATCTTGCTTTCATAGCAGATTGATAGTATTACTTTTAGATTTCAAATCTGCTGTATCCCTGTTGGTATCTCTTTTTATGTGATACTTGACTATTGGAAGAGGATTTGTTTAGTAATTTTAGTGTGATACACAAACATTTTATTATTTTCTATTGTTGTTAACGAATATGAATGTCTTGGACTCCAGGAAGACTACCTGACGTTAAGGCATCAGTTAATGGAGATGTATAAATAAACATAATAAACATTCCTGTGATATTCCTGTGACAGGGCTGTGAAAGGGCCGGATATCTCTGTGACAGGGCTGTGACAAGGTATCAGTATCATGTCAGTATCATGTCAGTGTCATGTCAGTATCATGATCAGTATCATGTCAGTGTCATTTGACATGATCCCATTCATGGATCCAGTAATTATGTATTAAAAAAACATTTTCATTGCTCTGTCCTTCTCTCCACACAAGGGGCTAAACAAAGATGGTTGCCAAGCAAAACTGAGGGACACCAGTGATTGGCTGGAGAGAGCCCGGAACAGCACCACAGACCGGCAGCGGCCAAAAATATATCGCTGAGTTGAGGCAACTGATCTAATGAATCGTGCACCGTTGCACCAATGCACCTTTGGACCCTTAACATGTGTCTCCTACTCTACTGCTTTTGAGTTGTTCTTTTTTGTATGTAAGCTTTCAAAACTACAAATAACTCCAAAATCTTACTATGAATGAGCCGAGAAAGGTTGAATTCTGAAACTAGCACTTGGTATATTTATTGTACTACAATCTCTCTCTCTCAATCACGCACGCACACACACAGGCGCTTACTTACTTGCCTGTTCAGTTAATACTGTAAGTGAGGAGACTGAACAAACTTAGCTTCCTGTTGACTCACGTGTCAACCAGATATGATGCATGATGTCTATGGTGCTAAAACAAATAGGTGCCGGGTGACAGGGAATGCTCTATTTATTTTCAATTAGACTCATATCGTGTTTCCTTTCGCGGCCCAGAGTAAAACGACAAGATCAATACTTCATCTGCGCCTCGCCTGGCGCTGCGTCGTCCCCGACAGGTGCATCGATCACAGGCGCGCCTCGGTCAACCCCTCCTGCCTAATTTATACTCCGTAGTACGACGGTGTTGCTTGCTGACAAGAACCGACGCCGTTGTTGCGCTTTCACGGCAAGCGAAGGTGAAATAATGAGACGGGGTTGTGCTGCAGTGGTGACTCCAGTGAAATTTATTCCAATGAACAGAATACCACACAGGTTTGCATCAGCAGTGGTGTATGCATAGATGTTGTTTCTGAAAATATTATACATATACATCCTTTTCAAATAATCTCTTCTTACTTTCACATATACACTTCTAACGTTCGGACGAGAACGAAACGTCCGCATTTGCATTTGTGAGTCTTTAAAGAACATTCTGACAGGTGTTTTATTTCCATAAGTGCATTGCTTTCTTTTCTTTTTACATGTTCCATAACTTGGGATCCGGAAGAAGACTGGTGATAAAGCAAAAACACATATTGCAACTTTTTATGATTTGGAATGCCACTGAGAACACCTGCACACACCACAAGACTTTCCACAGTCAACACTATGATTGCATTCAAGGGAGAAAAATAAAAGGAGGCTCTTGGGGTAAATAAACGATATATGACCAAACAGGCCTATGGAATCTCTGATGAGAAGGCTCCGTTCTCAGACAGAGATAAACTGAAAATGAGAGCACAAGCACAGCAATGTATTTTCTTTTTTTTCCACGTATCAGTCAAAAGAAAAAAATATATAGGCTACTGCACCATACTTCAAATTGATGTGTTGAGAAACTTGTTTTGTTTATACTTTTGTTCAAACGCTCGTCATTCATCGCTTGAGCCTATAGCCTATGCAACTCAAAAGTTCAAGTTACTGTAGGCCACACACACACACGTACACACGCGCACACACGCACACGCACACACACACACACACACACACACACACACTAGGGATGTGCATGACTGACCAAAATTATTTTTTTAAATATTCCACTGTTCTTAAGAGCGAATATTCGAATCATTCATAAAAAATAAATAAATACATCTTATGTATATAATTTTTTTCCGACTCTGATATGAAAATGGAATGTGGAGACGACTATTCGATTATCCGAAAATTCCAAACTCCACCGAATCCGTGCTCTCTAGCCTTAACGGGAGACGATGGGTTGTTATCTGCGGGAAGTGGAGTCAGAAACGTTGTGAGTCAGTGGATGGGGAGAGCTCACCAGGGGCGTCATTTTATGAAAAAGTAGACGGTGGCAAGAAAGTGACCATTTAAGTCTGATTCTTTTTTTTCTTTTTTATCTACAAGCTCAAAACGAATCACGTTGCGATGCGTTGTGAGCGTGTCGATCTGCTATTTTTGCAACAAAACAATTAAGAAAAATAACATTTTCTAAAAACAATTCACCTGTAATGAAATACGGAGGCCAGTTTTAAAGTGATTAGCCTAATGAATGAATGGTTGCAGAAAAAAACAATTCAAGTGTTGATCGAAAATCTGAATAAAAGACCTGAATGTTGAGGTTAACCACTTAAACCCCAGCATCTGTATTGTGGGGAAAGCTTTCGCAACGCGTTGTGAGCACGTCGATCGGCTATTTCTAGCGAAAGCTTTCCCCACAATAACATACAAATACACTAGCATAGATCCCTGAGGGACTCCGCTCAACCATACGGGGTTTAAGTGCTTAAATGAAAGCTAGGGGGCGGCAATCGCCATCCCCTCTAACCCCCAGAATGGCGCCCCCTGGAGCTCACCGTGGCGAGGCTCAGACTACATGTTCTTGTACATGGAGCGGTCTCTGGGTAGCTGGGGCTGCTGGGTGGCCGTCAGCTTGAGGTGGAAGTGATACACAACCAGCGTTATGACCACGATCAATGCCAGGATGAAGCCCAGCACGATGGGAAGAGTCTCCTCCAGACGCTCCCTCTGGTCTGTGATGCACTTGTAGGCTGCAAGAAGGAACACACACGCCGCACACACGCACGCACACACACATGCATGCACGCACACACACACACACACACATACACAGAGACACACAGGTTACAGAGGGGATAACCATGTGTATGTTTGCATCTCTACTCTCCTCCCTCTCTCTCTGTCTTTCTCTCTCTGTCTCTCTGTGTGTGTGTGTGTGTGTGTGTGTGTGTGTGTGTGTGTGTGTGTGTGTGTGTGTGTGTGTGTGTGTGTGTGTGTGTGTGTGTGTGTGTGTGCGCGTGCGGATGCAGCATGCAACTTTTTGTGCGAAACCAACCGTTGCTGATGTCTTCATCTGTCTAATGAGCTTAGTCAGCCAGCAGAGCATTCACACACATGCTGCTTCCCTCTCACTCTCACACATGCACACACATGCGCGCGCGCACACACACACACACACACACACACACACACACACTCACTCACTCACTCACTCACTCACTCACTCACTCACTCACTCACTCACTCACTCATCCATATGTGCTGTTCCTTGTCTATACACACTTATTATTATGATGCACATACATACATGTGTGATTGTACAATGGGAAGGTGTACTGTCCCTACACTACAGTATGCATGGGGATTGGGGGAATGTCCTTCTGTGGGGTATAGCAATGGTCACACAGTAAAATCCTCAGTGTTCATTTGCCCACTTTCAACCTGGCTTATAATAAGCAGACCTGACAGGTCTGCTTATTATAAGCAACGTTGGGTTTGTTTTTCTGTAAAGTTGCTCGTAAGTGTTGGTAGTTGCGGGTTGCAGTTTTTTGGGCTTGTTTCTAAAATGTAGTTGCTTATTTGCTCTTGCTTCCTATAATGTTGTTTAAACCAGTGGTTGTCAAACATTTTCATGTCAAGGACCCCCAAAAGAATATGTATTCACTTCTTTTGGGATTGTTTTCATAGACCTGGTTGCTTGTTTCTCTCACAAGATCTGGCAACGCTGCCTGGCATCCTTATTTTGGACATGCTGGGCATCAAATATCTTGAGAAACAGCTATTTCTGAAGTGGTTTAACACTAGTTTAAAATGAACACTAGGGATGTTATGGTGCAGCAGTGGGGAGCTATATACTGTACACTACTAAATCCTGCTCCATGTGGGCCCATATTACACCCTCAGGGTTAAATGAACAGCTCTTGCGGTTGATAGCGGAGCGTACAGTACAGTATCACAGCCCACTTTACAGCTCCTCCCAAGGTGATTGGCTCCAGAGGACAGCCAGTCACGTAGCTTAAAGTATGTCTATAAAAACTGCATTGAGGGCAAGGAGAGAACTGCACCCATAAAGTCCTAATGACCTCTCCCTTCCTCTCCCTCCCTCTCTCTCTCTCTCTCTCTCTCTCTCTCTCTCTCTCTCTCTCTCTCTCTCTCTCTCTCTCTCTCTCTCTCCTCTCTCTCTCTGCAGCCCTGGCCCTCACACTGCAGTAGCCCCCCAGAGAGGTGTGTGTGCATGCACGCTTGTGTGTGTGTGTGTGTGTGTGTGTGTGTGTGTGTGTGTGTGTGTGTGTGTGTGTGTGTGTGTGTGTGTGTGTGTGTGTGTGTGTGTGTGTGTGTGTGTGTGTGTGTGTGTGTGTGTGTGCGCGTGTGTGCGTGTGCGTGTGCGTGTGTGTGTTAGAGGGAGAGACTCTTGCTCCAGTGATTCCTACTAGCTACAGCATTTTTTTTTTACAATGCATAGGCCTATCATCATATTTTTTTTATATATATATATAATTATATATATATATATATATATATATATATATATATATATATATATATATATATATATATATATATATATATATAATTAAAAGTAGTCTGCCACAATTTAAAGTAAAAACTGGAGCATAGAGGCCTCCTCGAGTTTAGGCCTATAGGCTGTACAGTAAGTTTAAAGGCCATCAGGTTGTGAATGCAACTGAGCGATTCTTACGTTCGCTGAAGATGAAGTCGGACGTCATGTCGAAGGGCTGGGCCTGCATGTCGTACATGTGCATGGTGACGCCCTTCTGGTGGTCCGTGGAGATGAGGGTGAAGGTCTGCTGGGCCGAGCACATGAACGAGCGGCCCTCCGGCGTCACCAGGGCGGACAGGCGACGGGAGCTGGCCGTGTGCCTCCCCGCTGTGGACAGACAGACATACCTCAGGCTCAGCCTACTGGATTCATTCATATTAAGAAGGATATACAGCCACTGTTGGCAGTGGTGTAAAGTAACTAAGTACTGTACTTAAGTACAATTTTGAGGTATTTTTACTTCGTCAGTATTTACAATTTACAATATTGTTTACTTCTACTCCACATCTCAGAGGCAAATATTGTACTTTTACTCCACAGTTATATGAAAACTAGTTATAGTTACTTTGTAGATTTTGATTATTACTAAAAAACACAATAACCACTTCAGCCCTATATATTTATTTCGGCCAATTTGAAAATCTACAAGCTCACAATGCGTCGCAATGGGACCATTGTGAGCTTGTAGATCGGCTATTTTCAAAATATTTTAAATACATTTTGAACTTGTGAAATGGGACATTTTACACGAGGAGTACTTTTACTTTTGGTACTTTAAGTACATTTTGATACCAATACTTTTGTACTTTTACTCAAGTAAATTTAGAATTCCGGACTTTTACCACCACCACTGACTGTGGGCTATGACATGGCAATTTTAGAGAGAGAGAGAGAGAGAGAGAGAGAGAGAGAGAGAGAGAGAGAGAGAGATTTGAGAGAGGTATGATTATCATTTATATCATATTTTATATTAATGTTTGTAAATCTTCGTCAATACAGACATGCCTAAAATAGAGACACCAGGTTGAAAGTGGTTAATGAACTTTCTATGTGTTCAAATATTTAGAAATTTGCCATACATTTTGTTTTTATACATTTTTATTTCGAATTATTAAAAAAGTGGGGGGAAAAATAATTGGTTCTCATGCGTTTTGGACGGATTTATTTTCCCAGTCTGCGATGTAGGCTTAGAAACATAATACTAGGATGGAAATAACGTTAATTCCGGTTAGAAATTCCCTGGGGGGAAAAATAAATCCCTAAATAAAAAATAGAAATAGAAGCCAAAAACATCTGACATAGCCTAATACATATAATAATGATAATGAATGAATGATCGATCAAACAGCTAAAATAACAAGTAGGCCTAAATGCTGAACATAATATCTCTCCCGTTCCCACTGAACGCAAATGGGACATGATGATGATGATGATGATGAATGATGATGAATGATGATGATGATGATGATGATGATGATGATGATGATGATGATGATGATGATGATGATTGATGATGACAGGTGAGGTGACTGATAGATTTCGAGACAATCAACTGGTCATCAGTTCTGAGACTGGAGACTCACGGTTGTATGCGCTGTTGAAGTGAGAAATCTCCGATGTGTCGTAAATGAACTGCACTTTACTGGCCTTCCACACATATCCCTTGTCACGGAACTCCTGCAACAACACGCGCGCACACACACACACACACGCACACACGCACGCACGCACGCACGCACGCACGCACGCACGCAAGCACACACACACACACACACACACACACACACACACACACACACACACACACACACACACACACACACACATGGAGCTTTCGTTAACAGGGAAAACCATCGACTGCAAAAAACACCTGATCTACAAGCTAACATTGATTGATTGATAGATTGAATACTTTATTAACAGTATATTTTAAAAAGTACAGAAAGCCTACATTTATACAAAAGGATGCTAAAAGCGCTATAGCTTGTTTCCATTGGGGTCCTCCTGTCTGTGTATTAAATTAATCGAAAACAATGTTTGCAGCAGAAAGTGAACCATCATCACCTTAGAGAAGTAGATGCGGAGTGTGTACGCGTTGTTCTTCCAGGAGATGTGTATCTCAGCCTCCGTGGTCCCACACTGGCCCTCTATCTCGGCCCCGCGGGGCACAGCCACCACCGCCGTCTCGGTGATTAACTGAAAAGACACGATGTTGGATATGAACCTATAGTGGACAGCAGAACGCGTCCATAAACACCACTAACCCTGTATATGGCGGAGGGCTTTTACGCACGTCCCATAACCATAACCTGCCGTCCAAGCAAGCACGCTAACAAAAGTGCTACAGTGGCTCTTTGGCTCGTAATCACAGGGGAACCTATAGGCATAATATGTCAAATAGAGCTAACTTGAGGAACATGTTGAGAAATTAAAGGGGTTAAGATGTTGTAGGCCAGTGGTTCTCTCAACGTGTGGGCCGATACCGGGGGGGGGGGGGGTCAAATATTAAGAAAGGGAAAAAAAAAAGTGAAAATGGCCAATCTACAAACTCACAACGCCTCCCAAGTGAGCTTGTAGATCTGCTATTTTCACATAATTTATCTGTGGAACCAAGTCAAGCAAACTGTAACGCCTCAACGCCTACATACATTCCAAGTGCTTATCAGGCTGGGGGGGGTTCCCAGATCAATATGATTCTTTTTGGGGGTCGCGGCCTGAAAAGGTTGAGAACCACAGTTGTAGGCTATACTGCAGCGGTGCATGCTGCAGCACCTGCACCTGCTGAACCACCGCAAATAACTAGCCGTTGAAGAATCACCATTTCTTTTTGTTTGAAAACAAGAAAATCCCATGTTTCTCTAAAAAGAGAACCCCCAATTTGAACAGAGTGGAATTCCCCCTCATCTCCCCCCCCTCCCTCCTCACATGCTTTAGCACACCCAGCATTACGCACGACGCACAGACCGTCGCCTCAGGCGAGACTCATCTCCAACATTTGGCCCCAAATTCTGCAAACTAATAATATACCGCACCGTCCGTCCTTTGGTTTTAGAACAGTGGTTCTCAACCAGTGGTCCGGGGACCACCAGCGGTCCCTGAGGGGGTTCCAGGTGGTCCGCAGCTAAATGATGGAGAGTTGGTATATGGTATAACCAAATGGACCCTTATAGATCTTTAACTCTTGAGAGAAGTAAAATGAAACCAAATGGACCCGTACGGGTCCATTTGGTTTCATTTTACGCTCTCAAGAGTTAAATTATTGTTAAACATCATTACTTAACATGCATTAACATGCATCACTTAATTATATAAGTGTTGTTTTTGATGGAATTGTGGACAAAATCGTATCCAACGATAACAAAAAAAACATTCTAAGTCTGGGGTCTGAGAGTCTAAATCTCATCAAATGGTGGTCCGTGCGCTCAAATTCCAAATAAATAACAATAATGGACCTTGAAAAAGGGTTGAAAAGAGAGGGGGGGGGGGGGTGCGCAGGTGGCCAGGTGACACGATGACTTACGTCTATCCCGTTGAGTGCGAGAACATCGTAGGGCACCAGGAACCTGACGGCGAACTCCACCATCAGGCATGTGGTGCCGTTCTCCCGCACGGCGAAGATGCCTTTGTCCGGGTTGTTGGACAGGCCGGACAGGTTCTCTCCCTCTTGCTCTGCCACGACCACACATCGGGCCAGAATCCCTGGTGGTGACAACACACAGTTATATGTATGTATGTATGTTTAGCAGATCTACAAGATCTAACACAATCGATGCTGGCAGAACTGCTATTTTCGGAAATGTTTGAACGTGACATTTTGGGGGAAAAACAGTAGAATACGTTCATCAGCAGGGAATTTGAGTGGCTATAATGCAGTGGTTCTCACAGTGGATTCCAGGGATTCTCTGGGTGCCATAGGGGGTCTAAATTAACCCTTTCAAGTCTGTCACTCTGACAGTGTACAAATGACATTTGTACACTTGAGGGGAGACCTTGACATTTATAAGTTTGAGAATGAATGGGGTTTGATTGATTGATTGATGTACTTTATTTAGTAAGACATGAGAACAACAGTACATGGAAGTACAAATTCACAATACAAGGTCTACTAAACTGGAAGACTCATAAAAGCACTGAGCTTGTTTCAAATGAGTTCCCCATGCACACAAATCATGATGTGCACACAAATCGAGTGACTTTTGGCACCACGGGGGGTTTACGGACAGGGCACTGCTCTCTCTTTCTTTCAAATATGCACAATCAGCTAAAAGCAGAGGAGTACTGAATAGT
>NC_139953.1:13034394-13116894 GCF_963454915.1 Gymnoscopelus microlampas
GCTGAATGTGATTATGCGTTGTGTAGCTGCGAGCATTGTGCAGGGGAGAGACGCGTGGGTGGATAGACCTGTGGTGGAAACTAACTAAGTAGCATACATGTAGCCTACTGTACCTAAGTACTGTACTTCAGTACACATTTGAGGATGTTTTACCTACTGGATTGTTTTAAATTTTCAGTACTTTTACTTCTACTCCACTACATCTTAGAGGCAAATATTGTAGCCTACTTTAGTTGCTAGTTACTTTGTAGATGTGTTTCATTATTATTATTACAAAACATGCATTACTATCTAACTATAACACTAACTATACTATCGCTATATACTTTGGCTATTTGATCGCCAGCCGATCTACAAGCTCACAATGCACAGTGAAACATGCATTTTGAGCTTGTAGATCTGCTATTTTCAAAAGATTTTTGTTCATTTTGAACACTTGTGAAATGGAAAAAAAAGGTTTACTTTTGGTAGCCTATACTTTGAGTACATTTTGATGCCAATACTTTTGTACTTTTACGCAAGTAAATTTCTCTTGTAACAGAGTATTTCTGCATTACAGTATTGACAGTACTGTACAAGTAAAACATTTGAGAACTTTTCCACCACTGGTGCTGACTACTCCTAGGACTGAGCAACAACAGTTTGACCACACAGGAGCACGCATTTCAGGTCATTTCAACGCTGAACCGACGAGGTATTTGACATTATAAGAAACATGAGAGGACAAAGGAGATAAAATAATTGGTCAGTCTTTTATTTCCCTCTTCCGTTGGTACTGTAGATTTTAACACTGCGCAGAGTAATTCTCTGTGTTGTATGACTAACAACACAGTGAGACTTGTGGAGCAGTGGCGTTCCCAGGAATTACATTTAGGGCATGAATGGCTCAAGCTGCTCTCAGAGCCCCTTTTATGCCAGGTGAGTACAGGTGATGGCCCAGACCCCCACCCCTGGCACTCCTGGTACCCCATGAAGACAAAGGCATACATTTGCATCACTAGGCGATGGTCGCTCTGCTGAATGGATACAGTGGTGATTAGCTGCCTGCCTGCGTGAATGGACGAGAAGGCGGGCTAATGGTCCGACGCCCACTATTCTGTGTTGATTTTTCTCACTGCCTGTTTTTTAGTCAGTCTTTTACTTAATTTTCTAGGGGAGGCGAGATTTTAGTTGGGCAGGCTGCCTCTACGGTGGGTACACCACTGATAGCGTCACAAACCACTAAGCTTTGGCTATTCAAAAATAGCAGATCTACAAGCTCATAGCCCCGCACTTGGTGCTGCACTATGAGCTGCACTATGAGCTTGTATCTGCTATTTTTTATAAAAATAAAGATAAACATTTTTAACTCAAATCTTGTGGGGGCTTCTGGGGGTCCCTGGCACAAAACATTTTCAGATGGGGGTCCGCAGCTAAATGTATATCAATTTAGGGGTCCTTGGCATGAAAAAGGTTGAAAACCACTGTTCTAAATGGCAGTGGTTCACAAACTTTTTAGCTCAAGAGTAAAATATAATAGTATTAATAACAGTAATAATAATAGTATTCTGTATTTTTTTGTGATATGGTGTAGTGTTGTAGGCTACAGTGGTTCTTCTCAAAAGATCCCCAAATTAATGTATTTGGCCGTGGACCTCCATACTGTCAATGAGAGCCAGAGGTCATAGGTTCAAAGCCAGCCAAAGACCTTCACTCTGGAGTTTGTTTTGGAGAGTAACATCCAGAAGAACAGTTGAAACAGATTGAACACTGTCCTGAAACTCAATGTGCTCGGTGGTTCCCTGAGTTATAACACTGTCTATGTGAGCCTGAAGTCGGGGTTCAAATCCAGCTAAGAGGGTTCCCCCAGAAGCATATTTAGCAGATTGAAATCCAATCCTTCAAAGACTAACTGACTCAGCTTTTCACTCCAACACATGTTTTAAAGAGTAACATCCAGAGGAACAGTGAATGTAACGGAAAACTGTGGTAAGTTACAGAGAGCATGGTGGCTCCCTGTGTTAAGATGCTGTCTCTGTGAGTCAGAGGTCATGGGTTCAAATCCAGCTAAGAGCATTCCCCCAGAAGCACATTTATCAGATTGAAATCCAATCCTTGATATTCTCTATAGTATACATGTTGCTGTCGGGCAGAAACCAGCTAGCGCCATTTTTTAGCTTTTCATTTTTTTTTCATAAATCAGTGCTATTCAACACCATTTACATCTGTGTGTTGATTAAAAAAATATTGAACCAATGAAAAGTATGAGGCCCCCTGGCAAACAGAAAATCACCGGTTCAAGTCTCGGTCCCGGTAATGTGTCAAAATGTCCATGGGTATTAAACCCTTAACTGCTCCTCAGTGGGAGACCAACTGAAGTGAAGATTAGAAACAGACTATTAAATCCATGTGGGATTTAATAGTTTTATTATTAGAAGGGTGGGGTGTTGCAAACATAGACAGATGCCGAGGTTCCTTTGCTGGGATTCGATACCATGATCTTGTGGTCAGAAGTCAAGAGCTCTTCCGACTGAGCTAAAGCTGGGGAAAATTGGGCTCTAAGGTGGGGAAGGAGGGGGGAGAAGGGGGAGGGAGGAGGGAGAAGGGGGGGAAAAGGAGAGAAATTTTGAGAGAAGGGAATGGATGCAATTCTAACTCAGCTTCATGTAAAATCCTGCTGCAAGCAATTATGTATCCGAATATTTTCAAAAAGCACTGAAGTGTTAAAACTAGCTCTTCTAAGAAAGGGAAGTATTAGTGCAGGCCACTAAGTCCATTTTTATGTTACAATAGTTCACTTTGTGATACAAGCACCAAATTTGGCATGAACAATGCCAAGGACCTACTTTTGCAGAAAAGCCCGTTAGCCACGCAAAAAAAAACAATATGGCTGCCATTTTCCAAAATGGCTGCTGGCGAAAGACATTTTATGTGTATTTTGACCTGGATTGTGATTGGATTTAGATTATTTTGGTATTAACATATAGTTTTGACTCCCCCCGCCCCCTCCCCCCGTTAGCTACGCGAAAAAAAAACAATATGGCTGCCATTTTCCAAAATGGCTTCAGGCAAAAGGCATTTTATGTGTATTTTGACCTGGATTGTGATTGGATTATCCAATTTTGATTATTTTGGCATCAGAATATAGTTTTGACTCCCCCTCCCCCAGTTAGCCATGCACAAAAAAACAATATGGCTGCCACTTTCCAAAATGGCTGCTGGGGAAATACATTTTATGTGTATTTTGACCTGGATTGTGATTAGATTTTGATTATTTTAGTATCAACATATGAGTCCCCCCCCCCCCCCCCCCCCCCCCACCATGTCTGGATCACAAATTGTTGTAATCGTCACATTTGCAGGCACTCAGCTGTGTGCACTGAACGCCAAAGCGGTAGCACTTGCATCTACCACGACGTTCAGTCTTGCACCGGCTTTTGTCAGTTGTTCACAAATCTGGGCAATTGGTAGAGTGTCATCCACGCTACTTGCCAAATGTCATCTTCTGCTCGCCATCCCCAGCTGGCAGGGCTCTCTGTATGACATTTGCCATACAGTTACCTGGCTTCAGACAGGGGCAACTTGATAAGTGGCATGCTCACATGATGTGCAAGAGATGCCCTTGTAGGTGGAATGGCATCATAGGACCTCTGCTTCCATGCAAACAGGTAAAATCTTGCATCATCAACCCCATCACCAGTGCTGTTCTTGTCATGCACTGTTACTGGTGGGTATTGACTGAGCTTCTGGAAGACATGAGACACTTCAGGCCACACTTGCCGGGTTTGCCATGCTGTCTTTTTGCCTTTTCCCACGAAAGGCTGACACAACATCACATCCAGTGAAAGTGTGAAAGAAAAGGATGCCAATGGATTTTTCAGGGCCTAGATTCTTCACTAAATCGTGAACTGGTAACCAACAACAATACAGTACAGTACAGTACAGTACAGTACAGTGCTGTTCAATAACAATACAGTAGAGCACAGTACAGTACTGTGCTATACAATAACAAAACAGTACAGTACTGTGCTGTACAATAACAGAACAGTACAGTAGAGTAAAGTACAGTGCTGTATAATAACAGTACAATACTGTTTTGGAATGTGTTAGTTTGTCCTGTTTTAAGTGGTTACTTAGTTTTTACTTTACTGTTGTTTGTTTTATTTTGTCGTAACGTTTCCTGTCTTGTCTCATTACCTTTTGTGATTAGTTTTATTTCTCCACCTGTGTCCCGTTAGTCCCTTAACTCAGTGGTGCGCATTCTGCACAACCTTTTTACAGTACACCCTCAGAAAACATTTGGATTATCGAATCCCGATCCAGGTCAAAAACCACATGAAATGTCTTTCGCCGGCAGCCATTTAAAAAAATGGCAGTCATACATATATTTTTGCTTGGCTAATGGGGGGAGGGGCGGGGGGGAGTCAAAACTATATTCTGATGCCAAAATAATTTCAATCCAGGTAAAAAAAAACACATAAAATGTCTTTAGCTGGCAGCCATTTTGGAAAATGGCAGCCATATTGTTTTTTTTTTGGTGTGGCTAACGGGGGGATGGGGTGGGGGGGGAGTCAAAACTATATTCTGATGCCAAAATAATCAAACTTGGATTATCCAATCACAATCCAGGTCAAAAACCACATAGCATGTCTTTCGCCGGCAGCCATTTTGGAAAATGGCAGCCATATTGGGTTTTTTTGGGTGGCTAACGGGCTTTTGTGAAAAAGTAGGTCCAGAAGAAACTTTGTGGAAAATTTGGCGCTTGTATCACAAAGTGAAGTATCGTGTCACTAACAGCCCCCACTATGGATCCCAAGGTCGCCAGTTCGATCCCCGCTTTGACCAAAAGTAACCTGGCACTAACAAGTGCTCATGCTGTGTTTTAGATCATTTTACACAATGACAAATGTGATGTGAAATGTAAATAAGTGTAGAGGGCTGTCCCTCCACACCAAGAACGATAACTGTAAATGGTTCTACGGCTATAGAGTCTATACCACAACTAATGGTAATGACAGTAGACAAGCACTAAGCTTTGTACATTGACATTACATGAACGTGATGGGTCACTACCACGTCCCCCCATGTCCATTGCCGCAATGACAATGCATTGGGCGCTTAATCATTACATTCTCAATTGCATGTTGCATGCTAGCATGGCATATGAGTCAGGAGTACAAACCATGGCTCAAATGATAAATCAGGGGTTAATAATCTGAATATTCTGGGTTCAAAGCTCCCAAAGAACATTTTTCACTTTCCATCTAAAATGTGAAAGGAGTTAACTATTACATCCACAATTTCATCTCCTGTGGTGTCTGCGTGGCTCAATAGGTGAATAAGGGGTGTATAATCCAAAGGTTCTGGGTTCAAAGCTCCCAAAGAGCATTTTTCACTTTCCATCTAAATTGTGAAAGGTGAGTTAAGTATTACATTCCCGGTTATGTCTTCTAGGCTAGCATGGCTCAACTGATAAATCAGGGGTTTTTAATTCAAAGGTTCTAGGTTTAAAGCTCACAAAGAGCATTTTTCAATTTCCATCTAAATTGTGAAAGGTGAGTTAACTATTACATTCCCGATTGCATCGCCTATGTCTGTGTGGCTCAATGGGTGAATCAAGGGTTCATAATCTGAAGGTTCTGGGTTCAAAGCTCCCAAAGAGCATTTTCCACTTTCCATCTAAATTGTAAAAGGTGAGTTAACTATTACATTTGCGATTGCTTCTTTCATGCTAGCATGGCTCAAATGATAAATCAGGAGTTTATAATCTGAAGGTTCTGGGTTCAAAACTCCCGAAGAGCATTTTTCACTTTCCATCTAAATTGTAAAACGCGAGATAGCTATTACATTCCCGATTGCTTCTTCTATGTCAGCGTGGCTCAATAGATGAGTCAAGGGTTTATAAACCAAAGGTTCTGGGTTCAAAACTCCCAAAGAGCATTTTTCACTTTCCTTCTAAATCGTAAAACGTGAGGTAGGTATGTAGCAACTCATAATGTAATAACGGCTCATAATGTAATAATGGTTCATAATGTAATAATTTAAATGTAATAAAAACTCATAATGTAATAATCAGCTCATAATGTAATAAAAGAATTAGCGCATAACATAATAACAGATTTTTCTATAATGTAATGTGGGAATCTAGGTGACTGGTGCACCCACTGCACCTGACCTGGTCATATGACCAGGAAGTATAAAAGTCAGCTCCTCCCAGTAGAGAGCCATTTGTCTCTGCTGTAGGCAGCATGGTTCATGCAGGGAGAAGGAGAACACATGGTAGGCCAAAAACTGAACCTTGTAGATCTGCTACTTTGTGCGACCCTTTTGTTTGTTGTAGCTCATGCTAATGTTTAGCTTATTGTTTGAGCACATGTTACTACTGGCTTTTGTTTGTTTGGTTGCCTATTTTCTGTTGAGCACATGGAGGCTTCCCATTCTCTTTAGCACTTTAATTTAGCCAACAGCATTGTGTTTTATTATCTTATTTTAATGCATTTATTTATTATTTCAGTTTTACAAATGAAGTGACCTCCTGGTGGTGTCTGTTCTATCTGCCCTACCTGGAGACACGGGTAAAGCAGTATACATTTTATGCATTGCCTCTTTGTGGATTTTAGTGTATTTTAGTTTGTAACATCACTGTCTTTTATACAGCAGCTCTGGTGTTGAGGTTGCCCCCTCGCCTTGGCCTTGCATTGTGTGCACCATTACTGCAACACAAAGTAGGTTTTAAGCTGTTTTGTTCGTTTAATGATTTGAATATAATGTTTTATAGTGTGATACTAGGGCTGGCAACTAATGCGTTTTGTTTGTCTCCTTAAAGGGACCACACCGGCCACTGTTTTCCACTGTTAATTTACTCTTTTTGTTTTGTTTGTTTGAGCCATCTAGCCAAGGTACACTGTAGGCATAGGTTTTAACATTTATCCATATTGGCATATTTTAACTGTTTCTCTGTTACAGTTTAATTCATGTAACCCTGTTCAAGGCCGGGTCCGCCCTGCTGCACACGGCTCTCCTCTCAGCTTGGGACTGCACTGGGGACCCCTTTGGTTATATTGGTGTGTATTCATATAACCTGGCACTGCATGTTTTGTATTTGAGTTTTGTATTTATATTGCATAATTTCTTTGAGGCCTGTCCCCTTTTCTTTTCCCCTAGTTATTTTGGTATTCACTGTGTGCACCCGCCCTTCCTTATAATGTGAGAGGTAACTGTTAGATTGCCATTTTAATACTAAATACCTTGCCTTAAATACCTTAATTGTTGTCCTAGTTTGTAATAGACAGTGATGTGTTTTGTAATTTTATGGTAATAAAGTTGTTATATTCTTCCACAAACTGCCTCTAGTAAAATAATTGTTCCTGTTTAAGGGAAGTTGAACAGTATAAGGTTTAGGGGTTCCTCCTGCCTCCTCCACAAGCGGGAGGTGGCAGGCATATCACAGTGGTACTACTCAGTTACTACAGTAATAATGTGTTACATTATAAATCTCACGTGGCCGCTTATAATGTAATAAAAGTTCATAATGTAGTAATGTCTCATATTGTTGAGAAAAGTGAAGTGTTACATCATATTAATCATGGTCACCCCTGTCCGTCCGTGTGTCCGTCCGTCCGTGTGTCTGTCCGTGTGTCTGTTAGCCCGGCCGCTGCAAAACTGTGCAAACACACTCCCTGGATGCCAAACCCGAACATCTGCCCCAAAATTTTCAGATTGTCCTGTTATAGCGCCACCAGGAGGCCGATTTGTGCAAGACACATTTTTGGATATCACTCCTACAGATTTTGTCCAAACCTCATGCAAATCGGTACACAGTATCTATATAGTCATGTGATCAACACGGGTCTCTCTCGATTTTTTATATTCTATCCTGATTGGCTAAGATTGGCTTCCAAAGTTTGCAGGATTGGTTCGTTTTGAACAAAATGCCTCAAATCATGAATACAGTGTCCGATTGAAAGGCCTAAGAAGAAATAGACCCTTTTCACATTGGCCTATTATAGCGCCACCAGGAGGCCACAATAACCTCCCTGACCTGGCGGAGACCTGTGCCCCGAGGAGCACTTTTTCTGGTTACATTATGCAGTGTTATTACATTATGAGTGGCTACGCAAGATTCTTAATGTAACACATTATTACATTATGGGCTCATGATTTTATTACATTATGAGCTCATTATTACATTATGAGCTTTTATTACATTTAGTTTATTACATTATGAGCTTTTATTACATTTAGTTTATTACATTATGAGCCGTTATTACATTATGAGTTGCTGTAGCAACTCATAATGTATTAACTGCTCATAATGTAATACATTTACAGTAATAAACCGGGCTAACGGTGCCAGAGATTAGCTGTTCACAGACAGACACACAGACGGACGGACGGACAGGGGTAAAACATACTCTCTCGCCATGCCTTTCGGCCTGGCGAAGACAATAACGGCTCAAATTGTTGTTTCCTGGCAAGTATGATGGTCAGTATCATGGTCGGTATAATGTCAATATCATGTACGTATCATGGTCTGTAGAATGTCAGTTTCATGGTCAGTATCATGGTCAGTTTAATGTCAGTATCATGGTCGGTATCATGGCCGGTATCATGGCCAGTATCATGGTTAATTATGGTCAGTATCATATCAATATCATGGTCAGTATCATGGTGACCATGATACTGACCATGGTACTGACCATGATACTGGTACTGACCATGGTACTGATACTGACCATGATACTGACCATGGTATGGACCATGATACTGATACTGACCATGGTACTGATACTGACCATGGTACTGACAGAATCAGAATCAGGTTTATTGTCACATCACAGGTTTACAAGGTAAACAAGTGGGTGAAATTTGTTTTTGTACAACACTCCCATCGCAACGTTAAATTCCGTAGAAAGAAGAGGGGTAGGGGGTTAAGTGGGAAGGAGATCAGCAGAGAACAATAGAAGGCCAAAAACAAGTTATCTACATATTTACAAAGTACCTGAAATAAGAGACAAACTAAGGTGCCTGAGCATAGCAGCAATGTATGTATACTGTGCATGATATACTTATAGACGCTAAGGTGCTTAGAGAGAAAAAGAGCGCAATAATGAAAAATCAAAAAAAGTTTGTGCATTATACATGGGGATTAAGGTGCAGGGTCAGTGCGTGTTCACCTAAGGGTGGACTGACCCTGGTATAATCCGCAAGTAGCTCCATGAAGGAGAGCAACAAAAAGTAATCTTTAGCATTTTGACTAAAGCTTTTGCCACAAAGAGTACATTTAAAACCCTTTCTCCTGTGTGTATCAACATGTGTTTTTTAAGATTAGCATTTTGACTAAAGCTTTTGTCACAAACTGTACACCTGAAGGTTTTTTTTTCCGCTGGTATGATTCCTCATAAGTCCAAGTCATTTTTCCTGGTATAATAATCCACAGGTGTGTGACCATAATTAACCATGATACTGGCCATGATACTGGTCATGATACCGACCATGATACTGACCATGGTACTGACCATGGTACTGATACTGACCATTTACAGTAATAAACCGGGCTAACGGTGCCAGAGATTAGCTGTTCACAGACAGACACACGGACGGACGGACGGACGGACAGGGGTAAAACATACAATACAATAACGAGACAATAACGGCTCAAATTGTTTTTTCCTGGTAAGTATGATGGTCAGTATCATGGTCGGTATAATGTCAATATCATGTACTTATCATGGTCTTCAGAATGTCAGTTTCATGGTCAGTATCATGGTCAGTATCATGGTCAGTTTAATGTCAGAATCATGGTCAGTATCATGGTCGGTATCATGGCCAGTATCATGGCCAGTATCATGGTTAATTATGGTCAGTATCATATCAATATCATGGTCAGTATCATGGTGACCATGAAACTGACCATGAAACTGACCATGATACTGACCATGGTACTGACCATGGTATGGACCATGATACTGATACTGACCATGGTGCTGATACTGACCATGGTACTGACCATAATTAACCATGATACTGGCCATGATACTGGTCATGATACCGACCATGATACTGACCATGATACTGACCATGGTACTGATACTGACCATGGTACTGACCATGATACTGACCTTGATACTGACCATGATACTGATCATGGTACTGTGGTAAATATTGATACACATTTATGGACTTATAGAGCCAATCTGAACACACACACACACAGAGACATGAGGCTGATATTGAGTGGTCTACAGCACATTCCAGAGAACACTAGATGTCCAGTTCAAAGGATGCTTCCCAGAGGGCATCTGACCTTAGCTGACCTCTAGGATCTTGGGGTGTTGCTCTTCTGCACAATGGACACACACACACACACACACACACAGAGGAGATGTAGCACACACACCTAGCTCCGTGCACATCCAATGTATGCAAGTACATACACACACATGTGAAGTCTGCCTATAAATACTGTGTGGACAAAGAAACCGTCCCTTCTTGTCCCTTCCCTCCTTGCCCTTCTTCTTCTTGCTCTGTTCTGTTCCGGCCACACCATGTAGCAGCAAGGCTGACATGTGCTCTGGTGCTCTGTACTCTGTTTTGTCCAATAAATCGACTTGAGGAACATTACTGGTCTGGACCTTTCAACTTCTTCTATGCAACTTTTACTACATTTGGCGAACCAGCCAGGACGTGTAAATAGTTTGGTCTTTTTTAGACTACAGTGCTGGACACTGGAGTGTCTGTGACCGTTCCACACGAGAAGAACTTGAGAAGAGGAGTACAAGCTGTGATTTTCTTTTGGGAAGAACATTTTTTTGAAAGCTCATCCGGACCAGATGCAGACCATCTTCCTACACAGATGCACCAGAGGAGCAGGCTATGGAAAATTGACAAGACCTGATCTTCAACAGATCTACGATGGAACCTCACAGCATCAACCCCTGTGACGACATGGAAGAAAAGAAGTAAAAAGAGGGTTACAGGAAAACTTCTGAGTAGTATGGACAGAGGACAGCAGCATGTTGGCTTGCTAGCTGCACAGACAGCTGCAGCAAGGATGCAACCAGGGAACAGCACTCAGCACTGAGGGGCACAGATGGCCCCCACCCATTCTTTGCCTATGCCACAGGATCCATCTCTGCTCCGTGTGACTGGACTTTGTGTTTGTGGACTGGATGGAAGGTTTAACATGTTTCAATGTTTGTCTGTCTTTTCAACAGGTTGTTTGTTGATGTTATATGTTTGTTGATATTTAGTTGACTAAATTGACATGAGGAGTATTAGAGGAAAGTTGACATGTGTAATAAAAAGAGTCAACGAGGTATTTGCCACGAATGTGAAGATTATTTGTTTTTATGGCCTAACCTCTGGCATTTTAACATTTCAATTGAGCGGGTCCGACAGAGGTTCGGAAGCTCTTGGCCTTGGAAAACAGAGATTTAAAGTACAAACAGATGTATTATCTTACATGTCCTAAATTTGAAGATTGGGGAGAGTTTTTACACACAAACCAGCAGATCTATTGTTCTGTAAGTGAGTGACGACGAAGCTGTATCAACTAGTGTTTTGTTGAATGTATGTTGGTTATATGTTTGTGATAATGGTGATTTAAACTGCGGAGTGTTTGGCTGCCGTTTTATTGCAGTGTTGTGAAGGATTATTTTTCACTCTCTGGTCTCTTGTATTAAATGTGGAGTTTTTTTATTTTTGTTGTTGAGTACATATGGACATGGTGACTAGAACGGGTAGAAAGTCCCTAGAGAGCACATGGTTCATTGTGATGTTGTGAATATGTTTAACATTTTTTCCCAGAGTTTAAGGAACAGAGAGACCTGCACACTGATTGGAAGGGGAATGCATTTCGATGCGACGTGAGCATCCTATGTATTTTCTGTGAATAAGATTTTCTGAGTTGTTTTCTTTTTAAGCTTGTTTTATTGGGAAATAAGTTCCAGTGTTGCCGGTTATCGTCAGACGAGCGTCATGTGATCCATGGCTACGCAGTGATCGTAAGCCGACACGTTTCTAAATACTGATATTCTTGCATGATTTGTGAAACAGTTTGTCTAGTTTTATTTTGAAATTGAATGTGAATCACCTTATGACAATACTGTGTAATCTTAATGCCTGTTTTATGTTGGTCTGATTGTGTCACAGTACTTTGTCTATCAAGGGGGGCCAATGAGATGTTGTGATGTGATGAGTTCTGTCTTTTTGAGGAGTATGTTTTTGAAGTATGGTTTTCTTACTTGTGTTTGATTTTCTTCATGGTACCCTTGTTTACGAAGGACCTTTTGGGCCCTCCGTAGGGGGGAATGTGGTAAATATTGATACACATTTATGGACTTATAGAGCCAATCTGAACACACACACACAGAGACATGAGGCTGATATTGAGTGGTCTACAGCACATTCCAGAGAACACTAGATGTCCAGTTCAAAGGATGCTTCCCAGAGGGCATCTGACCTTAGCTGACCTCTAGGATCTTGGGGTGTTGCTCTTCTGCACAATGGACACACACACACACACACACACACACACACACACACACACACACACACACACACACACACACATACACAAACAAGAGGATGTAACACACATACCTACGTGCACACTGAAGTACATCCATACATGCACACACACATAGGATACACACTGTTTAGACATCTGGTTCAGAGCACACACACCACATGCACAAACCTATAGGAACAGCATGCATGTGCATAGACACTGGGTATAAATATCCACTCTGAGCTGAGTTCTCTCTCTTTTCCTGCTGAAAGCTGCCATGACCTGTCCTGTGTAACCATGTAAGTAATTATCTTCTCTCCTTAATAAAATCAACTGAGGAGAAGAAATGCCTTGACTCCTTAATTCTCCTTAAACAAGGGCAAATAGCCCCACAGATTAATGCATTTGACCACAGTACTGACCTTGGTACTGACCATGAGACCATTATACTGACCATGATACTGACCATGATAATGATACTGACCATTTGTGGTATTGCTCTATGACCATACTAGCGGCCAGGCATCAGTGAATCAGGCACGGAAGCAGCTATTCACCTAGAAGAGCAGAACAATTGATGGACTCCCCCCAACACGAGCTGCACTGATTCAACATACTAAGAGGGCAGCCTACCAAGCTGGCCACTGCTGGGGACAGGCGATGGTTGCAGCCCCTGAACTCCCATCCCCAGGTGAATGGGGGTGGAAGAGGAAGGAGACAGGTGAATGCAAATAATTTAATCCACTTCTTTACACTTGTAAACCTGTGATCTGACAATAAATCTGATTCTAATTTTGACAGGAGGATGGGAAGTGCACTGGACCACACAGAAGCGAGCCTGGCCTGTCGGGAACTCTTCCGCTGTGGTTGCAAAAAGGGATGCAGTGGACAATGCAGATGTGTTAAGGCAGCACTTCAGTGTACTACCCTTTGCTACTGTGGTGGACTGTGCAACTAACATTGTGTAGATTATCTGGCTTTATTGAATAGACCCCTTAACAGACGACGTCACACTGCTAAGAACCATTATGTGCGGAACCAGTATGTGCGCAATGAAACCCATTCTATCAGGTCTCGCTAGGACGCACCTCACTAGCCAACACACAAGAGGGGGTTGGGGTGTGCTGAAACCAGCGCACCCCAAAACAACAGGTTGATGAGCAGGTTGGTGCCTTGCATGGTTTCCTCCGCCATCGGTGTGTGAATGTGTGTGTGAATGGGTTAATGGCACAATCAGTGTAAAGCGCTTCGGATAGAAGCGCTATATAAATGCACCATTTACCATTTACCTGTGCGTCCAGTCTCAATGTTGGTAAACAAATAATTGGTCTATATGCCATTAGGCTATGACTCATGAGTACTCTGTCTTTGTTGTGTCTTATAGTCCATTTAAAATAATTATGCAATACTACTACTAATAAAAGAGTGAAAACAGTGAAGTACTGCATTCTTGACTCTCACGTGTCAGTTTGAAAACATGTAGGCTACATCATTACATATTTTGAGGGGTTTACAATTATCTAATTAACTGAATGCCAGATATATGTAGTTAGGTAGTAGCATGTTGTAAATAGTACCACTGTATTCCTCATCCTTGAAAATGTAGGATTAGTCACCAGAATCAAGATCCTAGGTGGTCTAGCACCTGAGTTATTGGTAAAATGACAGCAGGTGGCGGCCATTTTGGAAAATGGCTGCCATAGTTACCACAGGACAAAACTGCGATGGCCCTATAGCCAAAAATGTTCCTTATGGCATGCCCTAACGGTGTGCCAAATGTCATGCTTTTATCGTAAAGTGTACGATTTTTGCTCGAAACGGCCGGACTAATATTGTGTTGAGTTTATGGACGGTTAGCTTGGTTTGTTATCGGTTCATGAAATACAGATTGAAAAGTATTATAAAAAAATGACAAACATCACTGAGTGTTAATTAGGTGTGTAAGCCTATTAGTGATCTGTTTAATGTTTTGTTTCAAATACACTTTCTTTTCTCTTTTTATCCCACGATTTTTGTATCCCATTTTTTTCACCCAGTGCCAATTGACTAAGCTGTAATCCTGGGCACTACTCTCCCTCTGCCAGCCTGGGGGAGAGCCCCGAACTGAGCTCACTGACCATGATTCTGAGCTCAAGTAGAACTGCTATTAAAAAAATATATGTATTGAATATGTATATTCTTTTAAAGCGAACATTTGTAACTCAAATCTTTGCTTCTAGGCGGGGGTCCCTGGAACAACATGGTCTCCCCTACGTCCGTGTTCAAATACATATCACTTTGGGGGTCCTTGACATGAAAAAGTTTGAGAACCACTGATATAGCATCATTTTTTAAAACAATTTGTAGACTCCCTCAGAAGCAAAGATTTGAGTTACAAATGTTCACTTAAAAATATATAAATATATATTCAACAATTTGCACATATTTTCACGACAAAGATAGCATATCTACAAGCGCATAGCCAGCCAAGGATATGAAGACTGACAGATGAATTCCCCCAATCACATGACACCCCTCTACTACTTGCCCCGCCCGTTCTCTGTCTCTGCCACATTCTCTGCTGTGAATCCCTATTCCCACAGAACCAACCTGGCAACCTGCACTGCAGCTGCACTGCAGGAGAGATCACTGAGAGCGACAGAGTCACAGAGCCCAAACAAATTAATACTAATCTAAATACATATGGAATCCACACAAGACAGCACACACACCTTGCCCATCATCTCAGTCTTGCCAGAGGGCTAAGCGTTCCTTTCTGATAACATTGGTGAGTTGCTACAAACTTTTGTTAGCTACTTTAGCAGCTAAGCAGGTGTTTTGTAGTGATACAAGGACAGGACCATTGCTAAAAATGCATTGCTTGATTTGTTTACCTCTTGTTCAGCATAAGGTATATTGAAGGACTTTGAATGAAAGAAATGTATTTCTGCAACAAAGGAATGTGGTGCTATGGATAATAAGAACAAACTAAACCAGAGTTGAGTTTGCTACTCTTTCTGTAAAGTGTGTTGAAAATGAAAGGTTTGAATTGTACATAGCAAAGGAAGGTATTTGATATGACTGTATTTCATACATTATGGTTAAAAAACACGTCATTATTTCATGTCATTATAAGCCCTTGAAAAAGGTTAAAAACAGTGTTTCATGAGTTAAAAACAACTGCTAAAAAATCATCACTTATTAGAATAAGTGATGATGTCGAAGTCATCTGCCTTAATTCATTGTAAAGTAATTACAGTAATGCTGACTGATCGTCAAAGCCATGTTAAAAAGCACTTTCAGTACAGTTTGAATGTTCTATTATTTACATTTGGAGCTTAAGTGAGCTAGTGTTATGATAGCCACCTGTTGTTCTTGCACAACGTATGGGAAACTAACAGAGTATTTTATTTGTTTTTGTACTGTCTTGCCAGTTCTTACGTTGATCTTTGGATCGTAATCAATTCATGATCAGTTCAAGTCTTATATCTTTCGGTGGGGACCGCTACACACAACTTGATGAAATTTTCTGAAAATTCCAATGCACTGCATGATTCTTTGATGCCTCTTATTCCACATGATGAACAAGAAAGGCAAAATGATTGGTTCTCAAAGGTCAATAAATATAAAGATGGATTCATTAAAGATGTTGATGCCTGGTTCTCAGTAGCCAGAGGACCCCCAAGCCAACCTCAGCTAGAGGCTCATGACAGGCCTACTGAAAGGCCCCAGCAGCAGAAGTAAAAGTAAAGCAAGTAAAAGTCTGGAATTCAAAATGTACTCGAGTACAGAAGTATTGGCATCAAAATGTACTTAAAGTGCCAAAAGTAAAAGTACTCATTTTGCAGAAATGTCCCATTTCAAGTTTTCAAAATGTATAAAAATCTTTTGAAAATAGCAGATCTACAAGCTCACAATGTGTCGCATCGCGATGCATTATGAGCTTGTAGATCGGCTATAACTATTTTCAAAAGATTTGTATGCATTTGAAAACTTGAAAAGGGACATTCTGCATGAGTACTTTTACTTTTGGTACTTTAAGTACATATACTTTGGTACTTTATGCCATTACTTTTTTACTTTTACTCAAGTCAATTTAGAATTCTGGTTTTACTTACGTATTTCTATATTGCAGTATTGATTGTTTTACTTAAGTAAAACATTTGAGTACTTTTTCCACTACTGGTCTATCAGGGGGCGTCAATTGGGTATAGCAAGGTATGGCATTATTTTCAATCATACATGCAAGCATTAAAAGGATATGCTGCTTGCTATTTTCCAAATGGAATAGACATGTGCTTCATAAAATAAAATCATGAATGTGATCTATGTCTACAGCATTGATTATTATGTTATTAAATTACTGTAAAATAACTACAAATTCAAATTAGAACAAAATGATGGCTTTCACAAGGTATTATATTCTCCACAACACTTGTATTCCCTATGGTATATACCCAAATGGTATATTCCCCGGTTCAGTAGGTCAGCACAGGTGCAATGCATTATTGTTAAGATTTTTTTCTAGTCAGTGGCAGACAGTTGTACCACTGTTTGACTAATCATGCCTGTTTCATTAAGTTCATCTTAAGGTATAACAGCACTAGTCTTTCTTTCCAAAATTTGGGGTTCCTCCCTGGGGGAGACTAGGGTTGGATCTGGACGTCGTGGCTGCACGTCATTGAGCTGGACGTCTAACGATGACACACGAAAGAAGAGGACGCCTGAGTATCACTTCTGTTTGTAATCTATGTAATATCTGTTTGTTTATCTTTGTAATATATGTTTCATTTTGTTGATTTGCAGTGACCTTTGGAGTTGCATCATGGCGAGGTAACTACACAATCCAAACCGCACACACACACACAGGCACACCGGAAAAAGTGGAGTGGATTCCTGGAGCTACCCCCCCCCCCCTCCTCTCACACAAACACGGTATACAGCTGGTTGCCTCATTCATTCGTTCGCCACCACGGTAAAGGTCGTGGGGCATTTTTATTTTGTCTTTATTTCATTTTGGTTAACCAAGGTTTCAATACATTTGTGAATAACCTGTTTTGAAGGAACAGTGGGTTGTGAATAGTGACTCTCTGTGAACTGACACTAAACTGCGTGGTATTGGACAAACTGTGGACTGGATTGGGGATTATTTTACAATACAAAGTCAAACTGAGGTTTTTTGTGTCTGTGTATTTCATTCATTCTGTTGTTTATTGAGTTGAAGGTATTCTTTTGTGGGTAATCAATCCCTGGTTTCAGGTTTTAAGGTTCATTTGGTTCTACTAATTGTGCATTTAAATCCTGTGTAAGGTTGGCTTTTAAAAAGTGTTTTTTTTTGTGCAGACTGGACTAAATTCGTGTTAGGCTTTGGCCTAACTGGCACCCCAAACAGTAATATCAAAGCTAAACCGTTACATAAAAAGTGGCACCCCAGATGTTTAAAAGGACCTCAATCTCAAGCAAAAAATATAAGCGATAATACGGGGCCAGGAGAGAGAAAGAGAAATGATAATTCCTTTAACAGGTCAGTTCATGAAAGTCCTTGCGGTCTTGTTTCCAATGAGGTCCTGTGAGCAATTAGGGGTTGAGAGTCTTGCTTGTGTCGATGACAAATTTCACCGACACATTTGCTGACCTGGCCTGGAATCGTACCTGGGGCAACCAGAGCCTCTGGCTCCCTAGGCGGGCTCACTAACCACTCAGCTATGGCCGCCCGAGAGAGAGAGAGAGAGAGAGAGAGAGAGAGAGAGAGAGAGAGAGAGAGAGAGAGAGAGAGAGAGAGAGAGAGAGAGAGAGAGAGAGAGAGAGAGAGAGAGAGAGAGAGAGAGAGAGAGAGAGAGAGAGAGAGAGAGAGAGAGAGAGAGAGAGAGAGAGAGAGAGAGAGAGAGAGAGAGAGAGAGAGAGAGAGAGAGAGAGAGAGAGAGAGAGAGAGAGAGAGAGAGAGAGAGAGAGAGAGAGAGAGAGAGAGAGAGAGAGAGAGAGAGAGAGAGAGAGAACGGAATAGATTGAAGATAGAAACGGAATAGATTGAAGAGACAGAGAGAGAGACATGGAAACGGAATAGATTGAAGAGAAAGACATGGAAACGGAATAGATTGAAGAGAGAGAGAGCCATGGAAACGGAATAGATTGAGTCATGTTTTTGCAATTCAACTTAAATGAGTGTGCATCAAGTGAGGCTTGAACCAGCAACCTTGCGGTCGTGAGGCACTCTTAGGTAGCTGCAACACTACCTATAGTGCTATAGCTTTGTCCAGGCTGATGTTGTCTGTTGAGGATGACAAACGCTTGCCTTCTGTCATGACCCAAGCCCCTGTTTCACTAACACTAAGATCACTCGTTCACAAACCATTTACCAATGAAGAAATTGTACATCTCCTCAGAAGCAAAACTAGTGAAAGTAGCCGATCTACAAGCTCACAAACCATTAAAAGTTGTCAGATTGTACATCGGCTATTTTCACAATGAAGTATGTTATACATTGAAAAAACATACTCTCATTGCTATCTGAAAAGTCGTGAGATTGTAGATCAGCTGTACGTAAAAAACACTCAATTAAGTATTTCATGTTATCTTTAACAATTGCAGATGTATTCATTGATAGTCATGTTGTGTGAAATGCAACTTAGATGAAGTCTGCACCAAGTGAGGCTTGAACTGGTGACCTTCAGGTTGTGGGGCACACATTTAAGCGAGAAGCCACCAACAGACAAGAACCTGTGAAAGGAGATCACACAGATGATACAGTTTCACGCAAATAGCTGAAAAATCCTGGGTTTAAGTGTTTTTCAAACTGCTCAAGATTGCGGACAATCTAAGGGCGGTGCTTACTGGTCAACGTGATAGATGTGTTCCTCATTAGTCAAGGCACATGTGTAAGCAGGTCTAATGGCTGTCGGCCAAACGAGGCATGACTTTTGCCTGTTTAAAGTTTCAATTTTCAAAAAATTGCTATAGCGCCCCCGTTTGACCAATTGGAGTAAGATTGGTTTCGGTGATATTTGGAATGGCCCTTTACATTTCTGCAAAGTTTCAAAGAATGGTAAGTCTGCATGTATGTGTTAGGGGCAGATGAATAATTGTCATAAAACTGCAATATTCATTGGCTCATTAAAGCTTCATTTTTTCACTTATGGAAGATATTTTGCAAACGTTTTTTGGTATAGGTCCAAAGTTCATGTGTAAAAAGTTTCGTGCAGATTACTCAAAAATCCCAGGAGGAGATAGGTTTTAACTGTTTTTCATATAATTCAAAATGGTGGGAGATCTAAAGGTCAGAGGTCAAAAGTCAGAGCGTGAAAGTTGTTCAGCATGAGGAGACGCATGTGTGCATCGAAGTTTCATGGCTGTAGGTGAAACAGGGCATGAGTTGTACCTGTTCAAAGTTGGCATTTTTCAATTGAGTGCTATAGCGCCACCTTTTGACGAAAGATTATGAGAATTATTTCTTGATCGTTTTTCATGACCATCTATCATATGGCCGAGTTTCATAAAAAGCGACTGCACGGTTCAGCCAGAACTGCCAAAAGTGGCAGAAGAAGAAACGGAAATAATGCGAATAACAATACGGGTCCATGCTGGAAGCCTGGCCCCGTAACAACTGAGTTCACAGGTGCAAAACCGGATCATTTTCAACAAACAAAGGAACAAACAAGCAAAACTGTGCAAACAAGCTCAGTGGGAAATAACAATTTTATTTATTCAAACGCAATCAAAAAGGGAACATTTGCAATTTCAAAATGGAAAAGTTTGATGGAAACTTGTGGGTCTTTGATGAAATAGAAACTCAGCACCCGTGTTGGTGTCAAACCCACCACCCTCAAACAAATCATCACCACCACCACCACCCTCAAACAATGTCAACTCAAGCTAACCAGCCTCAAATACATGAACCGGATGGAAATTCACCTGCAGTAAGTGAAATAAATCAGATCAATGAACCGGATGGAAATTCACCTGCAATAAGTGAAATAAATCAGATCAATGAACCGGATGGACATTCAACTGCAATGAGTGAGCATGAACTGGAAATTGAAACGCCATACTGAAGTTCTGAGGGTTGTAAATACTGCTCTGCCCCTATTGTACACAATTTGGAACACACTCAATCATCAGTAGCAACATGCTTGAAAAATCTGGAGACCATGAATACAGAAATATTAACAATATTAACACTACTTCAGTGGCTGGAACTGCTGTTCAAACCACACTACAAACCAGTTCTCCTGTCATACCACCTACTGCACCATCTGGTAAGGCGCATCGACATCTGCAGTCCACGCTACGCACTGGTGGAGGTACACGTCGGGAGAACGTACAAGGTGACCTGCGAGGAGGATTTATGGGCAAATCTCCCATTAAACTCCAATTAACCACCTTTGGACAGCGTGAGGACACCTCAGATCTATTGCGTTATTTGGAAAAGTGCCGTGACTTTCTCGCCATGCAGCCCCTGTTGGATGAGGAACTCATTGTGACACTCAGGAATGTGTTGCATGGCACTGCCAGAGACTAGTGGGATGTAGTAGGCCAGGAGACCAACACCTGGGCGTGTTGGTCTATGAGGACGAATTGGCTGAGAGTTCGAACCCGAGTACAGGGTGAAGACGAAAGCCTTAGACATTTTGCCTATATGTACAGGTCTCTGTGCCAACGTTGGCAGCCTCAGCACAAGCAAGCTGCGAAGCAGTGGAGTGAACACGGTGGATTGCGTTGGTTCGACTTGGACAACAGCTGGCAAAAGACAGGGAAAATCGGCGTGTTTATGACCAGAGAGTACAGACAACAACACCAAAAACAAGACAGAATAATGCTGTAAAAGTCACAGTCACTGTGAATACAACCACTTCTTCCAAAGCTCCAGCACCGTTCTGTTGGCGTTGCAAGGGCACACATGCTCCTGCTACACGTCCCCTTGCGGATGATGGAAAGAAAAGTAAGGGATATCAGTCTTTTTCAGGACAAGGTCCCCAGGCTGGTGCCAACACGGTAACTTCTGTGCAATTATTTTCCCTGAAGCTTTCCGCATCTCACCCACTTAAACAAACCTCAAAGCAGCCATCACTCCAATTGATGGTGCCCGTAGCGATAGGACATTGGAAAGGGAGAGCGATTGTGGACACTGGCTCCTCCTTCACACTGCTTAATCGGGGCCTATGGACAGCAATGAAGGAAAGGGGAAAAGGTGACATGACTCCTTGGACTAAGGGTCCCATATACTTGGCCGATGGAGAGCAGAAAACACCAGTGGGTCAGAGTGAAGTGAAGTACAACTTACATGGCAACTTACAATGGACTCAAGCCACTGCTGTAGGTGTTGGCTTTCGCTAGCAGAAGCCTAAACAAAGCGGAGAGAAATTACTCAACCAGCGAACTGGAGTGCCTAGCTGTTGTGTGGTCCGGAAATAATAAAATCTAACGACTTTATTATTTTTTTCTAGATAAACTTTATTTTGACGCGCTATTCCTCCCACAGTTTGGGCCTGACAGACTGCAGTATGCTTATGCAGACTGCCTATCACATAATCACCTCTGTGTCCTGTACAGGCCACCATCGGAGGCCGGTCTCTTTGATGTGGGACCTGAGACGAGGGCGTGGCTGCACGTCATTGAGCTGGACATCTGATGATGACACACGAAAGAAGGAAAACGCCTGAGTATCACTTCAGTTTTTAATATATTGTAATATATGTATTATCTGTTTGTTTATGTTTTTAATATATGTTTCATTTTGTCTCTCTGTTGATTTTCAGTGACCTTTCGAGTTACATCATGGCAAGGTAACGACACAATCCAAACCCCTACCAAAGTGTGTATGTGTGCGCGATTTAGTGTTGACTATAGTAGACTATAGATCTTCCGGGTTTCTTCTTCTTTCTTTCAAGATAAAGTTTATTTTGCCGCGCTACTACTCCCACAGTTTGGGCCTGACAGACTGCACAGTATGCTTATGCAGACTGCCTATCACATAATCACCTCTGTGTCCTGTACAGGCCACCATCGGAGGCCGGTCTCTTTGATGTGGGACCTGAGACGAGGGCGTGGCTGCACGTCATTGAGCTGGACATCTGATGATGACACACGAAAGAAGGAAAACGCCTGAGTATCACTTCAGTTTTTAATATATTGTAATATATGTATTATCTGTTTGTTTATGTTTTTAATATATGTTTCATTTTGTCTC
Organism: Gymnoscopelus microlampas; assembly: GCF_963454915.1. NCBI lineage: Eukaryota > Metazoa > Chordata > Actinopteri > Myctophiformes > Myctophidae > Gymnoscopelus > Gymnoscopelus microlampas. Next base: position 13,057,047 of record NC_139953.1, read on the forward strand.
TCTGTTGATTTTCAGTGACCTTTCGAGTTGCATCATGGCAAGGTAACGACACAATCCAAACCCCTACCAAAGTGTGTATGTGTGCGCGATTTAGTGTTGACTATAGTAGACTATAGATCTTCCGGGTTTCTTCTTCTTTCTTTCAAGATAAAGTTTATTTTGCCGCGCTACTACTCCCACAGTTTGGGCCTGACAGACTGCACAGTATGCTTATGCAGACTGCCTATCACATAATCACCTCTGTGTCCTGTACAGGCCACCATCGGAGGCCGGTCTCTTTGATGTGGGACCTGAGACGAGGGCGTGGCTGCACGTCATTGAGCTGGACATCTGATGATGACACACGAAAGAAGGAAGATGCCTGAGTATCACTTCTGTTTTTAATATATGTATTATCTGTTTGTTTATGTTTTTAGACTATAGTAATCTTCCGACTTTCTTATTCTTTCTTTCAAGATAAAGTTTATTTTGCTGCGCTACTACTCCTACAGTTTGGGCCTGACAGACTGCACAGCATGCTTATGCAGACTGCCTATCACATAATCACCTCTGTGTCCTGTACAGACCATGTGGGACCTGAGACGAGGGAGTGGCTGCTCGTCATTGAGCTGGACATCTGATGATGATGCACGCAAGAAGGAAGACGCCTAAGTATCACTTCTGCTTTTAATATATTGTAATATATGTATTATCTGTTTGTTTATGTTTGTAATATGTTTAATTTTGTCTCGCTGTTGATTTGCAGTGACCTTCAGATTAATCAAACTGTGTGATGAAGCAAGGGAAAGTCATTCATCATTGGTGGTTTTGCCATTACCTGAGGAGGAAATTGCAAGGCAAAATTCATGGTTTCAACCAAAAATGTATATTCTGGAAGGTTTTGTACAGGATGTACACCTGTGGCTATCAGAGGTGAAACAGCAAATGCATGTCATTATTCAGAAGGAACTACCAATACATGTCACTGTTGAAAAGGAGCCACAAACACCGGTCACTGCTGAAAGTGAAATGTGGAGTGCTGTACATTCTGATGACATTGGACCCCATGACAGTATATCAAATGTATCAAAATCCACACACAAATCCACTCCATCAAAATTATCTTCAACTTCATCTGCTCATCATAGCTCAGGCTGAAAAGGCTGCTCTCATGGAACAGGTGGCTGGCTTACACAAAAATATGAAATTGAAGCATAACAGGAACAACTCAGAATGCAAAAGGAGCAACTGGAAATGGAGACTCAGCTGGAAGCAGCAAATGCAAAGGCCCATGTACTGGAAACCATGGGCCAAGGAACTCATCAAGAGTGTCAAGTGGGACAAACTCAAAGAAAGGAGCTGCTGCTCCAAAGGAAACAACCCCATTCAACCCAAATGCAAATACATACCTACCTACCTAAAAAGGAAACAATGGAAACCACAAAGCCTCCCTCCCAGCCACAGGTTGTGAGACCAAAACAACCACTTCATGAAAAATCTGCCAAAGCTCATTACATGACTCCTCTAATGCAATACTCTCTCCCCAGGCAAAATGTTCAAACCGAAAATATAATAAACCAAAATGTGCAAACTGAAAATGTACAGCTTCATGGGAAAAAGAATGTTCAAGGTCATGTCACTCACACTACACCCCCTGCAGGTGATATTTGTAATGTGCTACGAAGACAGAATGAAAAAACTGCTTTACTGGTTAAGCAAAATCTGTATTCCACTTTACCACCAAGAGACATTCCAGTTTATGATGGTGACCCATTGCAATATGAAATGTTTATCAGGGCATTTGAGAGAGGAGTGGAGAAAAAGACTGACGATTACAGTGACTGCTTACATTACTTTGAACAATATACAAAAGGCCATCCATACAAGCTCGGATAAACCTGGAGGAACAAGGCATGCAAGCTACAGGAGAGGCATGGACATCGTGCTAAGCTTTCTGACCTTGTACAATTCATAGAGAGACAGGTAAAAAATACTGTCTGACCCACTGTTTGGAAACATACAAGATGCTAAGCAAACTACAACTGTCAAAACCTCAACCATCATCAAACCAAGAGACACAAGAGACATTCCAAGAAGCAGTTTTGCCACAACAGTAACACCCATAGAAACGGCAGTGCAGTCAAATGGAGTGGAAAGAAGTGTATTCATCAGCTATCATAATGATTGTCTTTTCTGCAATAAAAGTGGTCACACATTGGAGCGGTGTCCACAGATGAAATAGAGAAGACACAGAGAGAAGATGGACTACTTAAAGGAAAAGGGAGTCTGTTTTTGGCTGTTTGAAAAGAGGACACTTAAGCAGAGACTGCACAAGTCGTTTAACCTGTGATACGTGTGAACAAAACCATCCTGATATACTCCACATTGAAGAAACCAGTGGTGAGCTGTGGATTTTTGAACTAAGGGTACTGTATTTTATGACGTCACGTGCGCAGGCATGTGCACATAGCCACTTACTAATACTGTATTCAACATGTGATTATTAATGTATTTATATTTCTTATTATTTTGTTGCATTGTTAATTTGTTGTTTTTATTTTTGTTTCAATTAATCAATTATTTTATTTTCCTTTTAGTTTTATATAAAAGCCCTTTACATAGACTCACCCACAGATAAGCAGTTAAAATAATCAGACAACTTGTCTTTGTCTTGTCTCAGAGAACTGGATGCTCTGCTAAGCAATCCCCTTCACACTCTGCAGTGCACATTCAATTCAAGTACATGGCTTTTCTCCAGTAGCCTAATGTTATGCAAAGCAGCCAGGTAGACGCTATTGAGAATGTCTCGCCACTGACGGCGCTAACCTTCAGAGGCTATTGTTTAAACTTTAAGGTGTTAACGACCGCCGCTGACGGTGAGTGCATGTTGAGCACGCGCGAGCCCCCAGCCCCCACAGTCTCATAACTAAGGGTACGCCGTACCCGCCCGTACCCCCTAGAGCTCAACCCTGGAAGAAACGGAAAAGAAATCAATAGGAAACAATGCTGTCGTCTCACCTCACACATGTGGTCATATTGGGGCCGGTGATGAAACCTCCATCTTCTCCATAGTACCCGTTCAAGTGAAGAGCCACAGGGAGACAGTGTTGCAAACATATGCATTTTTGGACCATGGAAGCACATCCACATTCTGCACTGAAAACTTAATGAGAAGGCTAAACATTACCGGACAAAAAACTAATATTCTTCTCCGCACAATGAACCAAGTGAAGCCTGAGACCAGTCACCATATCTCAGGTTTGGAAATAGCCAAGTTGGACAAAAATGATTTCATACAACTCCCTAATGTGTTCACTCATAAAACCATGCCTGTCTCACAACACAATATTCCAAAAACAACAGGGCTTGTCACCATGGCCTTATTTGAAACATATCAAACTGCAAGAAATAGACTCTGGTGTTGACCTACTGATTGGCAGAAATGCTTCAAAGTTATTGGAACCTTTTTGGAGGTGGTTAACAGCCAGGCAGATCGACCATATGCTGTGAGGACCCTATTGGGGTGGGTCATCTATGGTCCCTTGATAGGAGACAACAATGTCAGGGATGAGACTGGCTGCACTGCTGCGGCTGTCAATCATATCATATATCCAGAAAAACAATCAGGACTTCAGTGAAAGAACAAGCAAGGAAATGGAAGCCAAGTCAGGGTAGGATGAAAGATGGACTACTGCGTGAAACAGATCTGTTCCGCAAGGTGGCTTGCCTCCCACAAGAAACGTTGGTGGTTATGTCCTCATACCCTTTCGCCATGGTCTGGAACAGCAATATTAAAGGTTACATTTTCTTTTTCTTTCAGCTAGTTCCCATCATGGCTGCACCTTCCTCGATCATCACCTGCTTGTCTCTCTCAGCACACCCTAAATTTGCTATTTGTCTTGCGTTTCAGCATCCTTCTCCCTCCGCCTCAGATAAACCATCTCTACCTCACCTCTCGCTTTATCCACCTCTCTTGCTTTATCGTCTAACCTTCTAACCTGGGCTTATACTCAAATGTAGTCATTTCTGTTCTCATCCCTCCATGTTGCTTCTAATGAGAATCGTAGCATTTTCAATCCGGCCGCCTCTAGTTCTTTGCCCTCTACTAACATGACCACTTACCCGGTGATTTATTGACTATGGTTCACATAATTTATTTTCTGATATTGCACTAACATGTTTGTGCTGTCTTTTTCAGGTCATGTATGCCAGGGATGTGTGGTTGGAGGATGGAAAGGAGACAGAGGGTACAATTCCTAATAATTGGATCGACAGGGGTAAGGGAACCATTAGATGGCCAAATGCCAAACAAACACAACTTACAAGATGAGAAAGGACCCCCAGGAGGACTGGCTGACGTCCCAGTTAGTCAAGATAAAGATGACTTCAGGCAGGTTTTTGGATCATTTACTCAATAATTCAAGTACAAATAGTTGAATCAATGTTTACAGTTGAATTGTATAACTTCTAGTTAAAGCTTGTGAATGTGACAACTACAACCTGACCAGCCAAGCAGAGGAGGAAGAGGAGGATGTGGATGTGGTGATAAGGGAAGAGGAAACCTGTTAAAAGACAAGATGATGACTGATGTAGAGTTCATATGTTTCTCAAGTAACTTCTAAATATGAAATGTGTTAACAGAAACTGGGCCTCACATTGTAGACCATTCATGTTTTATATGACGTTTTGGACCATTATGGGTAACTTTCTTCTATAATCAATTTATAAGTCCATTGTCAAAAATGACAATCAAATGCTTTAATAAGGCTGTCTATTTTAGATATGGATATGTTTATTTTTACTTTATATTGCAGCCGTATAGGTGCCCTCCTTTCCTATCGCACCAAGGAAGTTGCAGTCCAGCCAGGACAACAATGTGTTACTCAATGCTTGTTGAGTATTGATGTCAATTTATGAAATATGATAATGATGTATTGGGTACACACAACATGAAATCAGTTACAAGCTGATTGTTATGTTTCAGACTCTGAAAATCAAGCCCTGGATGGCCTGGTGGATGTCGTGGTGGACACCATGTCTGTCGAGTTGGAGCATGCTGAGGGGTCTTGGCACAGGGAGATGTCTACACACAGTGAGTATGAATCACATTTAAGCAGTCACCTTTTGTATTTGGTATCTAAGAACATTCTTTGTCTTTTCCAGGCTCCCGACATGCAAGTGTAGCACCTCGGAGCAGAGAAATGTCCACACCCCGTGAGTATTCACTTTCTCCATTGCACCAACACATTTTAAGTACAGTCAGTACAAGGTGTTACATGTTGTGCATACTAAAGAAATCATTACCATACCTAATTCACAAGCAATGAGTAAGTAGTTACAGGCTCAATGTGTTGAACTATGTGTATCAGAGGAGATGTGTGATTGTCAACATCTAAGACCAACCAGTAGGGGTAGTCTTTTTCAGTGTGACATGGTGTTGTAGTAGTATTATGTCCAAGTATTAAGTCTTTAGTGATGGCTCCAGCCATCAGGCACAGTGATGGCTCCAGACACAGTGTCGGATACCGGCACAGCATCAGGACCAGCCACGACTCCAGGTACAGCAACAGCTCGGAGGCACTCTGTCAGGTCCAGACATGATGACAGGTCCCACCGCAGTGATGGGTCGAGGAACACGGTCAGGTCCAGACATGACAGATCCAGGGACACGGTCAGGCATGGTGAGTTGTCCAAAGGCCCCAAGTAATCAAAACCTTTACAATTCAGCAAGTAGTATCGTGCACCCCTAATTGTTACAATATGACATATTTATTATTTCTCATCTAATGTATAGTCATCTGTCTTGGAAAGTTTTAATGCAAAAATATCACTTTGTAATTTCTAAAATGTACTTTTGTTCTTATTACAGGTGCTATGCAGTGACTGAGAGGCCAACATGGGCATTCCCATTGCCAGCACAAGGTAAGTTCTGAGCTATTTCAATGAAGACCCCCAACAAACTGGGGGACACTTAATTTGCAACCCTTCTCTCTTCTGCCCATTCTCTCCTTTCTTCCTTTACTGTTCTCTCTGTCTCCTCTCCTATCGGGACACAAAAACTGCTCTTCAATTATATCAGTGTTTTGTATCATTGTAGGGTGGTGTCTATAACATGTCTCTGTGTACACTTACTTATTTTTCAGTATACCAGAAGAAAGTCCTGATCATATCAATATTCACTAAAGAACCTGCCTCTTCAGCGGCCAGTCATGTTGAGAGAATGGAGGACTTCCAGAGAGAGGAGCAACTCCTCAGTGATGTCCAAGCTTTTAATACCCTGGTAGGCTTTTCAAGAGTCTGGAAGTAATGAACAGCATAAGATGCACTCGCACACTTTTTACGTTCCTCTGGGATATGTCAGTGAAAGTTTTCATGGACTTATTCCAACAGGTGCTGCAACTTTCCCGTTATAGAGGGAAGGACGTTAAGGACTGTGTCCACAAAGTTCTTGACAGGTATGTTTCAACATACACTATGAATTAACCCCTGTGTGATGTTTGGGTGCGCTGTGGTTTTCAATGTGTGAACACTTATTTGGTTAATTCTTCTAGATGAGCGCCTGACTGCATGTTTCCATTAATTTGCCTTTTTTTTTTTTTAGCTTAACACCTGAATCCTCTGTTATGTCATGTCAATGACATAATGGTTGAACATTAAGTGAAAATTAGTAGCATAAAGGGTTTATACCATGTTTTACAATAAATCCTAATCCTACTACATTATCAAATGTAATTTGTTTTTCTTAAGGCTCTTCAGTAACAGTCTGATGGCACAGTTGAACATGAAGGGGGAAAAAGAGAAGACTGCGGCTTTCAGCGCAATACAAGGTAAGCCCATATTTCATGTTGACCAAGGACAAATCAAAATGTAATTGGGTAAAACATGTCCTTTCCGGTTGACATAAAAAAAATACAATGCCAACTGTCTACCGTTACAGTTGCTATCATAACATTTTAAATAACTGGTGGTTAGGTGTAGAAGGGAGATGGCTTTGTATTAAACTAGTTGTGGATGTACAAGCATTTTTGCATGTCAATATGGAGACTCGCAATCAGTTTTATTGTCACTTCCACAACACACACTAGGCAAACAGGGGAGCAAAATGCCATTCTCCTCAACTCATGATGCACATTAAAAAGAGGCAAACATTAAAAAGTAAAGAGCAGACAACATTGGTAAAAAGTGCTGATGCATTCAAAGTGCAATCCATCTTTCAAGATGTTGGTTTTGGGGGCAATACATGGTTCAGGGTTCTGATGGTTTGGGGCAGCTGTTGGATGACCTGCTGGTGCTTCCCCCTGAGCTCTTGAACCTCCTACCAGATGGCAGGAGTTCAATCGAGCTGTGTATTATGTCAGATAGGGACTAGGACAGCATGTTGCCTTTGCACATTTTTTATTGCCTTTTTCTACTATGCAGATGCAGTCATGAAATTCGACCCAGAAGCCACAGAGGACCTCATAAGGCAGCATGCCGCAGACCACCTCAAGCATGCTCCAGCGAGAAGGGGAGGACACACAGCAGGCACTCAGGACTGATTTAACTTGAACTTTCACTGTCCATTGTGGGGGATCTTAGTGTCACAGTATTGTACAGTGTTGTGTAATTTGAACTTGTGTTCTGTTCAACGAAGTAGCTCTGGTTGGACCTTACCCTGGTAGCTCACTGGCTATTCAGTACAGCACTTGTTTAATATGTTTCAGTTGTTGTGGAACCGGCCCAAGCAAAAAGGGTGTCCCTGCAAAGTAAGCTGTGCTATTATGTTTTATTATTATTTTATTTTCATTCGACTAGTGACGTGGACTTGGACTTAGCCCCCCTCGGACATACCTGTGGACTACACCAGGTACAAATGACTTTTTTGTTGCTCTCCCTCATGGAGCTACTTGCGGATTATACCAGGGTCAGTCCACCCTAGGTGGACACGCACTGACCTTTTGCACCTTAATCCCATGTATAACGCACTGACTTTTTTGTCTTTTTTTTTATTGTACTCTTTTTCTCTAAGCACCTTAACGTCATAAGTATATCATGCACAGTATACGTACATTGCTGCTATGCTCAGGCACCTTAGTTTTTATTATCTCAGGTACTTTGTAAATATGTAGATAACTTGTTTGGCCTTCTGCTGTTCTCTTGTTTGATCTCCTTCCCACTTGCCCCCCACCCCTCTTCTTCTTCCCCCCCTCTTCTTTCTATGGAAATTAACGTTGCGCTGGGAACGATGTACAAAAACGAATTTCACCCACTTTTGTACCTTGTAAACCTGTGATGTGACAATAAACCTGATTCTGATTCTGACGTGTAAAAAAAAAAAAGAGAAGTTAACTGCTCTGTTCTGGATCAAGCTTAATCAGCCCTGGTGACTGCTTTGTGTTAAGTGGCTGTCCCGCTTCTGTTCTGTCAAAAATAATTCAAAGCTGGCTTGATCTGCTGTTTGTTTGAATACTTAATTAGTCAGATAGGTAAACGTCATGAGGTACGTTAAGGCTAAAAGGATAACACAAGTCCTGGGGACTTGTTTCCATTGTGGTCCTATGAACTAGATTCCATTTCAGGGGGTCTAGTTCCAGTCCACAAATATTCCACAATCATATGGAATATTTGTGGAATACTGTAATTGTGGAACATTTGTTTGCGCAGCTGTATATTCACAAGAAGAATAAAGAGATAATAAGGAAATAAGTGTGTATTGAATTGTGATTTGTTTGTAAACCTCTGTGAACTGTATTCCCAGTTTTCAGAAGGTGGCATAACCATTTGATCTTGTTCATTTTCCTGTAGCTTTGTTTGATTAGCTTAGCAGCATGTTAACTACTAACTATGTTAAAGCTACAGGAAAATGAACAGGAAATGGGGATTACAGTTATGCACCGAGCCTAGAAGAAGTGGATTGTTTGATTAGTTTATTGAATATTAAAATTCAAAAGGATAAAAAACACAAGAAAGCCCGTAGGCTTGTTTCAATCGTGGTCCTTTGGGAAAGGGGGCATAGGGAGCTACAATACAATACAATATAATAACATAAAAAACATAAAACAAGGCCAAATAAAACTTACAAATTCAAAAAGGACAAACAGAAGACTAAACATCAACTAAACAAAAATTAAGATTGGGGTAAAGATGTCTATAATTAGTCTAAATTTGACGTAGAAAAGATGACCACATTTGGACTAGAATAAGCCCTTATGTAGAGGTTTGGACGTTCAGAAGACATCCGACAAAGACGCAATTAAAACTTTCATTCTGCACCCTTCAGGGACCAAAATGGGACGTTCAAAAATGACCTCATTGCACATTGGGAATAAAATAATATACTGTATATGTGAAAACATCTGTTCCATTCCTGTTGTTCCCTGAAGATGAAATGGTCGAGCTCGTTTGCCTGACCCCCAATTGTTATAATTGATCGTTCCTTCCGACCGACCGAGAGGCATACCGGACCGAGGTGGAAGGGCAACACTGCCCTCTAGTGGATACATCCAGTTTGTACATGCACATGTTAACCCAGAGTACAGAAGTCCTGACGTCACTCGTCCATCCCCTGGGTCGTAAAGTCATTTCCCTATGGAGAATAACATTGGGTCATCATAGAATCGTCTCATAAGAATTGTGGTCCAAAAATAAACAAACTGCCTCGGCGATATTGTCAGGGAGGAGCCTCGGCATTGTTTATGATAGTCAGTCACTCATATTTGAAAAAGTCAGTTTCTGGCAAATTTAACTAATTCGGCAGAAGTAACATTAGCGTTTTCTCACCGTCAGTTGATGCTTCATATCCATAAGAGTAAAACCGCCGGGGTCATTTGTTTATGTTTGGAACACAGTTCTTATTTGACGCGATATTAAACACGTCTATGGGAATTCAGAACAGGGGGGAAAAGGTTTTAAAGGTTTACGGTTCTAGAGGTTTTACATCTTCTAAAGCTCTAAGGTATTCTCTAAAATTCAAATGGTAGCCGATATGTCCTAAGTAGGCCGAACGTTGTAGAGTTGGAACGGAGTTTGTAGCTAAAAGTATGAAGGACTAGTTAGGGGTCAAAAAACGGGCCGAATACGTAGTGACAATAACGTCAGTGTGCTCGCTAAGTATATACTGTTAGGCACATACGTGAAATGTGGCCTCTGCACTTTAACAACTAACAGCCTCAAATCACTCTAAGATTGCCACATTGTTGACCTGACCTGGAATCGTACCCAGCACATCCAGGACCTCTGGTTCACCAGGCAGGCCCACTAACCACTCAGCAATGGCACTCTGATTAACATCATGTCAGAAAATGAAACCAAACAGTCTGACTATAGTCAGAGTCAAGCTTTACAAAATGTAAGTTGTGTAAAAAAAAGTCTGACTATACTAAGTTGTTATTTGTTTAAGTCAGGCTATACTCTACTCAGAGTCATAAGTTTACAAAATGTACTAAAGTACAGTGAACGTCTGTGCGGTTTGTCTTCATCACTGAAAATAACGTACATGTAAACAGATATAAAACTGCTGTCATGTGCAGTTGGGGTGAAGAAACACAACCATTTCACTCCTAATAGTACCTATTTGATTTGACATCCTGACTTGCTGCTGTGGCTGAGGCTTGAACCTGTTACCTGCGGCTCACTAGTCAGTGACTCTATCCATTCACCTACAGCTGTTTCCTTGTAATCTGTGGTTCTAAAACGTTTTGTTGTCAACCCCCCAAATTGACATGTATTTGGGCAGTGGACCCCAATGTGAAAAGATGTAGTGTCAGGGCCCCCCATGAAAAAGATTTATATTTATGCTGTAACACATTTTAAAGTTATTTGTCTTGTTTGTTGTTCAAGTCAAAGCACCAGGAAGGCTGTACTTGAGAGCCATCTGTTAGCTCAATGGGTTGAGACACAGTATTCATGATCCAGAGGCCATGAGTTCAAATCCCATTGATGTCTTTCCTATGAGTCTTTCCTTTGCAGACTGGCTTCCAGAAGATCAAGTGAAAACCATCAGGAAGGCTGTATTTGTCATCCAACTCTTAGCTCAATGGGTTGAGACGCAGTATACATGATCCAGAGGCCATGAGTTCAAATCCCACTGGTGTCTTTACTGTGATGCTTTCCTTTGCAGACTAACTTCTAGAAAAACAAGTTAAAATCACCAGGAGACCTGTAACTCTCAGCCAACAGCATAGCTCAACTGGTAGAGCGTCTGTCCAATAACATGACTTGACTTCACTTGAGTGGGTTCGATTCCCACTCGAGTGAAGTTTCCCCGGTATCTTGGGGAAACGGATAAATTGACTGATATCCTTAGTGATGCTTCCCTTTGCAGACTAACTTCCAGAAAACAAGTTAAAAGCACCAAGAAACCTGTAACTCTCAGTCGACAGCATAGCTCAACTGGTAGAGCGTCTGTCCAATAACATGACACTTCACTTGAGTGGGTTCAATTCCCAGTCGAGTCAAGTGTCCCCGGTAACTTGGGGCAACGGATAAATTGACTGATATCCGTAGAATAACTTGTAGGAGTGTGCTGGTTCAAATCCAGTTCAACCCAGGACCGAGCGGTCCTGGGTTCGATTCCCACTAACGTCAAGTCCCCGGTAAATTGGGGCAGCGGATAAATTGACTGATATCCGTAGAATAACTTGTAGGAGTGTCCTGGTTCAAATCCAGTCACCACCTTAGTAACTGAGACCGAATCTGGCCAATTCGGTCTCAGTTACTGAGATAGATAGATAGAGGGTGTGTAGAGTGGGCGGAGTAGAGTAGGGGTAGAGTAAAGAGGGAATGTAGTGGGAGGAGTAGGACTAGGGGGAGGATTAGGAGTAGGACTAGGGGGAGGAGTAGAACTAGGGGGAGGAGTAGGACTAGGAGTAGAACTAGAGTAGGGGGCCAGAGTAGGAGTAGAGGCCAGAGTAGGGGGAGGAGTAGGGCCAGAGTAGGAGAAGGGGGAGGGCCCAGAATAGGGGGAGGAGTAGGGCCCAGAATAGGGGGAGGAGTAGGAGAAGGGGGAGGGCCCAGAATAGGGGGAGGAGTAGGGCCAGAGTAGGAGAAGGGGGAGGGCCCAGAATAGGGGGAGGAGTAGGGCTCAGAATAGGGGTCGGGGGAGGAGTAGGGCCAGAGTAGGAGAAGGTGGAGGAGTAGGGGGAGGGCCCAGAATAGGGGGAGGAGTTGGGGGAGGGCCCAGAATAGGGGGAGGAGTAGGGCCCAGAGTAGGAGAAGGGGGAGGAGTAGGGCCAGAGTAGGAGAAGGGGGAGGGCCCAGAATAGGAGGGGCTAACATTCCTATTTCCCTCTAGTTGTCCTCTTATTGCAAATCTCCACACACGCGATATTGCAAATCTCTAATCAAATTTCACCTCCATACAGAAACCAAAACCATATCCCTCTCCTGGCTCCCTACTCTGGCCTCTACTCCACCCACCTACTCCTCCCCCTATTCTGGGCCCTCCCCCTTCTCCGGCCCTACTCCTCCCCCTATTCTGGGCCCTCCCCCTACTCCTACTCTGGCCCTACTCCTCCCCCGACCCCTATTCTGAGCCCTACTCCTCCCCCTATTCTGGGCCCTCCCCCTTCTCCTACTCCTCCCCCTATTCTGGGCCCTACTCCTCCCCCTATTCTGGGCCCTCCCCCTTCTCCTACTCTGGCCCTACTCCTCCCCCTACTCTGGCCTCTACTCCTACTCTGGCCCCCTACTCTAGTTCTACTCCTAGTCCTACTCCTCCCCCTAGTTCTACTCCTCCCCCTAGTCCTACTCCTAATCCTCCCCCTAGTCCTACTCCTCCCACTACATTCCCTCTTTACTCTACCCCTACTCTACTCCGCCCACTCTACACACCCTCTATCTATCTATCTCAGTAACTGAGACCGAATTGGCCAGATTCGGTCTCAGTTACTAAGGTGGTGACTGGATTTGAACCAGGACACTCCTACAAGTTATTCTACGGATATCAGTCAATTTATCCGCTGCCCCAATTTACCGGGGACTTGACGTTAGTGGGAATCGAACCCAGGACCGCTCGGTCCTGGGTTGAACTGGATTTGAACCAGCACACTCCTACAAGTTATTCTACGGATATCAGTCAATTTATCCGTTGCCCCAAGTTACCGGGGACACTTGACTCGACTGGGAATTGAACCCACTCAAGTGAAGTGTCATGTTATTGGACAGACGCTCTACCAGTTGAGCTATGCTGTCGACTGAGAGTTACAGGTTTCTTGGTGCTTTTAACTTGTTTTCTGGAAGTTAGTCTGCAAAGGGAAGCATCACTAAGGATATCAGTCAATTTATCCGTTTCCCCAAGATACCGGGGAAACTTCACTCGAGTGGGAATCGAACCCACTCAAGTGAAGTCAAGTCATGTTATTGGACAGACGCTCTACCAGTTGAGCTATGCTGTTGGCTGAGAGTTACAGGTCTCCTGGTGATTTTAACTTGTTTTTCTAGAAGTTAGTCTGCAAAGGAAAGCATCACAGTAAAGACACCAGTGGGATTTGAACTCATGGCCTCTGGATCATGTATACTGCGTCTCAACCCATTGAGCTAAGAGTTGGATGACAAATACAGCCTTCCTGATGGTTTTCACTTGATCTTCTGGAAGCCAGTCTGCAAAGGAAAGACTCATAGGAAAGACATCAATGGGATTTGAACTCATGGCCTCTGGATCATGAATACTGTGTCTCAACCCATTGAGCTAACAGATGGCTCTCAAGTACAGCCTTCCTGGTGCTTTGACTTGAACAACAAACAAGACAAATAACTTTAAAATGTGTTACAGCATAAATATAAATCTTTTTCATGGGGGGCCCTGACACTACATCTTTTCACATTGGGGTCCACTGCCCAAATACATGTCAATTTGGGGGGTTGACAACAAAACGTTTTAGAACCACAGATTACAAGGAAACAGCTGTAGGTGAATGGATAGAGTCACTGACTAGTGAGCCGCAGGTAACAGGTTCAAGCCTCAGCCACAGCAGCAAGTCAGGATGTCAAATCAAATAGGTACTATTAGGAGTGAAATGGTTGTGTTTCTTCACCCCAACTGCACATGACAGCAGTTTTATATCTGTTTACATGTACGTTATTTTCAGTGATGAAGACAAACCGCACAGACGTTCACTGTACTTTAGTACATTTTGTAAACTTATGACTCTGAGTAGAGTATAGCCTGACTTAAACAAATAACAACTTAGTATAGTCAGACTTTTTTTTACACAACTTACATTTTGTAAAGCTTGACTCTGACTATAGTCAGACTGTTTGGTTTCATTTTCTGACATGATGTTAATCAGAGTGCCATTGCTGAGTGGTTAGTGGGCCTGCCTGGTGAACCAGAGGTCCTGGATGTGCTGGGTACGATTCCAGGTCAGGTCAACAATGTGGCAATCTTAGAGTGATTTGAGGCTGTTAGTTGTTAAAGTGCAGAGGCCACATTTCACGTATGTGCCTAACAGTATATACTTAGCGAGCACACTGACGTTATTGTCACTACGTATTCGGCCCGTTTTTTGACCCCTAACTAGTCCTTCATACTTTTAGCTACAAACTCCGTTCCAACTCTACAACGTTCGGCCTACTTAGGACATATCGGCTACCATTTGAATTTTAGAGAATACCTTAGAGCTTTAGAAGATGTAAAACCTCTAGAACCGTAAACCTTTAAAACCTTTTCCCCCCTGTTCTGAATTCCCATAGACGTGTTTAATATCGCGTCAAATAAGAACTGTGTTCCAAACATAAACAAATGACCCCGGCGGTTTTACTCTTATGGATATGAAGCATCAACTGACGGTGAGAAAACGCTAATGTTACTTCTGCCGAATTAGTTAAATTTGCCAGAAACTGACTTTTTCAAATATGAGTGACTGACTATCATAAACAATGCCGAGGCTCCTCCCTGACAATATCGCCGAGGCAGTTTGTTTATTTTTGGACCACAATTCTTATGAGACGATTCTATGATGACCCAATGTTATTCTCCATAGGGAAATGACTTTACGACCCAGGGGATGGACGAGTGACGTCAGGACTTCTGTACTCTGGGTTAACATGTGCATGTACAAACTGGATGTATCCACTAGAGGGCAGTGTTGCCCTTCCACCTCGGTCCGGTATGCCTCTCGGTCGGTCGGAAGGAACGATCAATTATAACAATTGGGGGTCAGGCAAACGAGCTCGACCATTTCATCTTCAGGGAACAACAGGAATGGAACAGATGTTTTCACATATACAGTATATTATTTTATTCCCAATGTGCAATGAGGTCATTTTTGAACGTCCCATTTTGGTCCCTGAAGGGTGCAGAATGAAAGTTTTAATTGCGTCTTTGTCGGATGTCTTCTGAACGTCCAAACCTCTACATAAGGGCTTATTCTAGTCCAAATGTGGTCATCTTTTCTACGTCAAATTTAGACTAATTATAGACATCTTTACCCCAATCTTAATTTTTGTTTAGTTGATGTTTAGTCTTCTGTTTGTCCTTTTTGAATTTGTAAGTTTTATTTGGCCTTGTTTTATGTTTTTTATGTTATTATATTGTATTGTATTGTAGCTCCCTATGCCCCCTTTCCCAAAGGACCACGATTGAAACAAGCCTACGGGCTTTCTTGTGTTTTTTATCCTTTTGAATTTTAATATTCAATAAACTAATCAAACAATCCACTTCTTCTAGGCTCGGTGCATAACTGTAATCCCCATTTCCTGTTCATTTTCCTGTAGCTTTAACATAGTTAGTAGTTAACATGCTGCTAAGCTAATCAAACAAAGCTACAGGAAAATGAACAAGATCAAATGGTTATGCCACCTTCTGAAAACTGGGAATACAGTTCACAGAGGTTTACAAACAAATCACAATTCAATACACACTTATTTCCTTATTATCTCTTTATTCTTCTTGTGAATACACAGCTGCGCAAACAAATGTTCCACAATTACAGTATTCCACAAATATTCCATATGATTGTGGAATATTTGTGGACTGGAACTAGACCCCCTGAAATGGAATCTAGTTCATAGGACCACAATGGAAACAAGTCCCCAGGACTTGTGTTATCCTTTTAGCCTTAACGTACCTCATGACGTTTACCTATCTGACTAATTAAGTATTCAAACAAACAGCAGATCAAGCCAGCTTTGAATTATTTTTGACAGAACAGAAGCGGGACAGCCACTTAACACAAAGCAGTCACCAGGGCTGATTAAGCTTGATCCAGAACAGAGCAGTTAACTTCTCTTTTTTTTTTTTACACGTCAGAATCAGAATCAGGTTTATTGTCACATCACAGGTTTACAAGGTACAAAAGTGGGTGAAATTCGTTTTTGTACATCGTTCCCAGCGCAACGTTAATTTCCATAGAAAGAAGAGGGGGGGAAGAAGAAGAGGGGTGGGGGGCAAGTGGGAAGGAGATCAAACAAGAGAACAGCAGAAGGCCAAACAAGTTATCTACATATTTACAAAGTACCTGAGATAATAAAAACTAAGGTGCCTGAGCATAGCAGCAATGTACGTATACTGTGCATGATATACTTATGACGTTAAGGTGCTTAGAGAAAAAGAGTACAATAAAAAAAAAGACAAAAAAGTCAGTGCGTTATACATGGGATTAAGGTGCAAAAGGTCAGTGCGTGTCCACCTAGGGTGGACTGACCCTGGTATAATCCGCAAGTAGCTCCATGAGGGAGAGCAACAAAAAAGTCATTTGTACCTGGTGTAGTCCACAGGTATGTCCGAGGGGGGCTAAGTCCAAGTCCACGTCACTAGTCGAATGAAAATAAAATAATAATAAAACATAATAGCACAGCTTACTTTGCAGGGACACCCTTTTTGCTTGGGCCGGTTCCACAACAACTGAAACATATTAAACAAGTGCTGTACTGAATAGCCAGTGAGCTACCAGGGTAAGGTCCAACCAGAGCTACTTCGTTGAACAGAACACAAGTTCAAATTACACAACACTGTACAATACTGTGACACTAAGATCCCCCACAATGGACAGTGAAAGTTCAAGTTAAATCAGTCCTGAGTGCCTGCTGTGTGTCCTCCCCTTCTCGCTGGAGCATGCTTGAGGTGGTCTGCGGCATGCTGCCTTATGAGGTCCTCTGTGGCTTCTGGGTCGAATTTCATGACTGCATCTGCATAGTAGAAAAAGGCAATAAAAAATGTGCAAAGGCAACATGCTGTCCTAGTCCCTATCTGACATAATACACAGCTCGATTGAACTCCTGCCATCTGGTAGGAGGTTCAAGAGCTCAGGGGGAAGCACCAGCAGGTCATCCAACAGCTGCCCCAAACCATCAGAACCCTGAACCATGTATTGCCCCCAAAACCAACATCTTGAAAGATGGATTGCACTTTGAATGCATCAGCACTTTTTACCAATGTTGTCTGCTCTTTACTTTTTAATGTTTGCCTCTTTTTAATGTGCATCATGAGTTGAGGAGAATGGCATTTTGCTCCCCTGTTTGCCTAGTGTGTGTTGTGGAAGTGACAATAAAACTGATTGCGAGTCTCCATATTGACATGCAAAAATGCTTGTACATCCACAACTAGTTTAATACAAAGCCATCTCCCTTCTACACCTAACCACCAGTTATTTAAAATGTTATGATAGCAACTGTAACGGTAGACAGTTGGCATTGTATTTTTTTTATGTCAACCGGAAAGGACATGTTTTACCCAATTACATTTTGATTTGTCCTTGGTCAACATGAAATATGGGCTTACCTTGTATTGCGCTGAAAGCCGCAGTCTTCTCTTTTTCCCCCTTCATGTTCAACTGTGCCATCAGACTGTTACTGAAGAGCCTTAAGAAAAACAAATTACATTTGATAATGTAGTAGGATTAGGATTTATTGTAAAACATGGTATAAACCCTTTATACTACTAATTTTCACTTAATGTTCAACCATTATGTCATTGACATGACATAACAGAGGATTCAGGTGTTAAGCTAAAAAAAAAAAAAGGCAAATTAATGGAAACATGCAGTCAGGCGCTCATCTAGAAGAATTAACCAAATAAGTGTTCACACATTGAAAACCACAGCGCACCCAAACATCACACAGGGGTTAATTCATAGTGTATGTTGAAACATACCTGTCAAGAACTTTGTGGACACAGTCCTTAACGTCCTTCCCTCTATAACGGGAAAGTTGCAGCACCTGTTGGAATAAGTCCATGAAAACTTTCACTGACATATCCCAGAGGAACGTAAAAAGTGTGCGAGTGCATCTTATGCTGTTCATTACTTCCAGACTCTTGAAAAGCCTACCAGGGTATTAAAAGCTTGGACATCACTGAGGAGTTGCTCCTCTCTCTGGAAGTCCTCCATTCTCTCAACATGACTGGCCGCTGAAGAGGCAGGTTCTTTAGTGAATATTGATATGATCAGGACTTTCTTCTGGTATACTGAAAAATAAGTAAGTGTACACAGAGACATGTTATAGACACCACCCTACAATGATACAAAACACTGATATAATTGAAGAGCAGTTTTTGTGTCCCGATAGGAGAGGAGACAGAGAGAACAGTAAAGGAAGAAAGGAGAGAATGGGCAGAAGAGAGAAGGGTTGCAAATTAAGTGTCCCCCAGTTTGTTGGGGGTCTTCATTGAAATAGCTCAGAACTTACCTTGTGCTGGCAATGGGAATGCCCATGTTGGCCTCTCAGTCACTGCATAGCACCTGTAATAAGAACAAAAGTACATTTTAGAAATTACAAAGTGATATTTTTGCATTAAAACTTTCCAAGACAGATGACTATACATTAGATGAGAAATAATAAATATGTCATATTGTAACAATTAGGGGTGCACGATACTACTTGCTGAATTGTAAAGGTTTTGATTACTTGGGGCCTTTGGACAACTCACCATGCCTGACCGTGTCCCTGGATCTGTCATGTCTGGACCTGACCGTGTTCCTCGACCCATCACTGCGGTGGGACCTGTCATCATGTCTGGACCTGACAGAGTGCCTCCGAGCTGTTGCTGTACCTGGAGTCGTGGCTGGTCCTGATGCTGTGCCGGTATCCGACACTGTGTCTGGAGCCATCACTGTGCCTGATGGCTGGAGCCATCACTAAAGACTTAATACTTGGACATAATACTACTACAACACCATGTCACACTGAAAAAGACTACCCCTACTGGTTGGTCTTAGATGTTGACAATCACACATCTCCTCTGATACACATAGTTCAACACATTGAGCCTGTAACTACTTACTCATTGCTTGTGAATTAGGTATGGTAATGATTTCTTTAGTATGCACAACATGTAACACCTTGTACTGACTGTACTTAAAATGTGTTGGTGCAATGGAGAAAGTGAATACTCACGGGGTGTGGACATTTCTCTGCTCCGAGGTGCTACACTTGCATGTCGGGAGCCTGGAAAAGACAAAGAATGTTCTTAGATACCAAATACAAAAGGTGACTGCTTAAATGTGATTCATACTCACTGTGTGTAGACATCTCCCTGTGCCAAGACCCCTCAGCATGCTCCAACTCGACAGACATGGTGTCCACCACGACATCCACCAGGCCATCCAGGGCTTGATTTTCAGAGTCTGAAACATAACAATCAGCTTGTAACTGATTTCATGTTGTGTGTACCCAATACATCATTATCATATTTCATAAATTGACATCAATACTCAACAAGCATTGAGTAACACATTGTTGTCCTGGCTGGACTGCAACTTCCTTGGTGCGATAGGAAAGGAGGGCACCTATACGGCTGCAATATAAAGTAAAAATAAACATATCCATATCTAAAATAGACAGCCTTATTAAAGCATTTGATTGTCATTTTTGACAATGGACTTATAAATTGATTATAGAAGAAAGTTACCCATAATGGTCCAAAACGTCATATAAAACATGAATGGTCTACAATGTGAGGCCCAGTTTCTGTTAACACATTTCATATTTAGAAGTTACTTGAGAAACATATGAACTCTACATCAGTCATCATCTTGTCTTTTAACAGGTTTCCTCTTCCCTTATCACCACATCCACATCCTCCTCTTCCTCCTCTGCTTGGCTGGTCAGGTTGTAGTTGTCACATTCACAAGCTTTAACTAGAAGTTATACAATTCAACTGTAAACATTGATTCAACTATTTGTACTTGAATTATTGAGTAAATGATCCAAAAACCTGCCTGAAGTCATCTTTATCTTGACTAACTGGGACGTCAGCCAGTCCTCCTGGGGGTCCTTTCTCATCTTGTAAGTTGTGTTTGTTTGGCATTTGGCCATCTAATGGTTCCCTTACCCCTGTCGATCCAATTATTAGGAATTGTACCCTCTGTCTCCTTTCCATCCTCCAACCACACATCCCTGGCATACATGACCTGAAAAAGACAGCACAAACATGTTAGTGCAATATCAGAAAATAAATTATGTGAACCATAGTCAATAAATCACCGGGCAAGTGGTCATGTTAGTAGAGGGCAAAGAACTAGAGGCGGCCGGATTGAAAATGCTACGATTCTCATTAGAAGCAACATGGAGGGATGAGAACAGAAATGACTACATTTGAGTATAAGCCCAGGTTAGAAGGTTAGACGATAAAGCAAGAGAGGTGGATAAAGCGAGAGGTGAGGTAGAGATGGTTTATCTGAGGCGGAGGGAGAAGGATGCTGAAACGCAAGACAAATAGCAAATTTAGGGTGTGCTGAGAGAGACAAGCAGGTGATGATCGAGGAAGGTGCAGCCATGATGGGAACTAGCTGAAAGAAAAAGAAAATGTAACCTTTAATATTGCTGTTCCAGACCATGGCGAAAGGGTATGAGGACATAACCACCAACGTTTCTTGTGGGAGGCAAGCCACCTTGCGGAACAGATCTGTTTCACGCAGTAGTCCATCTTTCATCCTACCCTGACTTGGCTTCCATTTCCTTGCTTGTTCTTTCACTGAAGTCCTGATTGTTTTTCTGGATATATGATATGATTGACAGCCGCAGCAGTGCAGCCAGTCTCATCCCTGACATTGTTGTCTCCTATCAAGGGACCATAGATGACCCACCCCAATAGGGTCCTCACAGCATATGGTCGATCTGCCTGGCTGTTAACCACCTCCAAAAAGGTTCCAATAACTTTGAAGCATTTCTGCCAATCAGTAGGTCAACACCAGAGTCTATTTCTTGCAGTTTGATATGTTTCAAATAAGGCCATGGTGACAAGCCCTGTTGTTTTTGGAATATTGTGTTGTGAGACAGGCATGGTTTTATGAGTGAACACATTAGGGAGTTGTATGAAATCATTTTTGTCCAACTTGGCTATTTCCAAACCTGAGATATGGTGACTGGTCTCAGGCTTCACTTGGTTCATTGTGCGGAGAAGAATATTAGTTTTTTGTCCGGTAATGTTTAGCCTTCTCATTAAGTTTTCAGTGCAGAATGTGGATGTGCTTCCATGGTCCAAAAATGCATATGTTTGCAACACTGTCTCCCTGTGGCTCTTCACTTGAACGGGTACTATGGAGAAGATGGAGGTTTCATCACCGGCCCCAATATGACCACATGTGTGAGGTGAGACGACAGCATTGTTTCCTATTGATTTCTTTTCCGTTTCTTCCAGGGTTGAGCTCTAGGGGGTACGGGCGGGTACGGCGTACCCTTAGTTATGAGACTGTGGGGGCTGGGGGCTCGCGCGTGCTCAACATGCACTCACCGTCAGCGGCGGTCGTTAACACCTTAAAGTTTAAACAATAGCCTCTGAAGGTTAGCGCCGTCAGTGGCGAGACATTCTCAATAGCGTCTACCTGGCTGCTTTGCATAACATTAGGCTACTGGAGAAAAGCCATGTACTTGAATTGAATGTGCACTGCAGAGTGTGAAGGGGATTGCTTAGCAGAGCATCCAGTTCTCTGAGACAAGACAAAGACAAGTTGTCTGATTATTTTAACTGCTTATCTGTGGGTGAGTCTATGTAAAGGGCTTTTATATAAAACTAAAAGGAAAATAAAATAATTGATTAATTGAAACAAAAATAAAAACAACAAATTAACAATGCAACAAAATAATAAGAAATATAAATACATTAATAATCACATGTTGAATACAGTATTAGTAAGTGGCTATGTGCACATGCCTGCGCACGTGACGTCATAAAATACAGTACCCTTAGTTCAAAAATCCACAGCTCACCACTGGTTTCTTCAATGTGGAGTATATCAGGATGGTTTTGTTCACACGTATCACAGGTTAAACGACTTGTGCAGTCTCTGCTTAAGTGTCCTCTTTTCAAACAGCCAAAAACAGACTCCCTTTTCCTTTAAGTAGTCCATCTTCTCTCTGTGTCTTCTCTATTTCATCTGTGGACACCGCTCCAATGTGTGACCACTTTTATTGCAGAAAAGACAATCATTATGATAGCTGATGAATACACTTCTTTCCACTCCATTTGACTGCACTGCCGTTTCTATGGGTGTTACTGTTGTGGCAAAACTGCTTCTTGGAATGTCTCTTGTGTCTCTTGGTTTGATGATGGTTGAGGTTTTGACAGTTGTAGTTTGCTTAGCATCTTGTATGTTTCCAAACAGTGGGTCAGACAGTATTTTTTACCTGTCTCTCTATGAATTGTACAAGGTCAGAAAGCTTAGCACGATGTCCATGCCTCTCCTGTAGCTTGCATGCCTTGTTCCTCCAGGTTTATCCGAGCTTGTATGGATGGCCTTTTGTATATTGTTCAAAGTAATGTAAGCAGTCACTGTAATCGTCAGTCTTTTTCTCCACTCCTCTCTCAAATGCCCTGATAAACATTTCATATTGCAATGGGTCACCATCATAAACTGGAATGTCTCTTGGTGGTAAAGTGGAATACAGATTTTGCTTAACCAGTAAAGCAGTTTTTTCATTCTGTCTTCGTAGCACATTACAAATATCACCTGCAGGGGGTGTAGTGTGAGTGACATGACCTTGAACATTCTTTTTCCCATGAAGCTGTACATTTTCAGTTTGCACATTTTGGTTTATTATATTTTCGGTTTGAACATTTTGCCTGGGGAGAGAGTATTGCATTAGAGGAGTCATGTAATGAGCTTTGGCAGATTTTTCATGAAGTGGTTGTTTTGGTCTCACAACCTGTGGCTGGGAGGGAGGCTTTGTGGTTTCCATTGTTTCCTTTTTAGGTAGGTAGGTATGTATTTGCATTTGGGTTGAATGGGGTTGTTTCCTTTGGAGCAGCAGCTCCTTTCTTTGAGTTTGTCCCACTTGACACTCTTGATGAGTTCCTTGGCCCATGGTTTCCAGTACATGGGCCTTTGCATTTGCTGCTTCCAGCTGAGTCTCCATTTCCAGTTGCTCCTTTTGCATTCTGAGTTGTTCCTGTTATGCTTCAATTTCATATTTTTGTGTAAGCCAGCCACCTGTTCCATGAGAGCAGCCTTTTCAGCCTGAGCTATGATGAGCAGATGAAGTTGAAGATAATTTTGATGGAGTGGATTTGTGTGTGGATTTTGATACATTTGATATATTGTCATGGGGTCCAATGTCATCAGAATGTACAGCACTCCACATTTCACTTTCAGCAGTGACCGGTGTTTGTGGCTCCTTTTCAACAGTGACATGTATTGGTAGTTCCTTCTGAATAATGACATGCATTTGCTGTTTCACCTCTGATAGCCACAGGTGTACATCCTGTACAAAACCTTCCAGAATATACATTTTTGGTTGAAACCATGAATTTTGCCTTGCAATTTCCTCCTCAGGTAATGGCAAAACCACCAATGATGAATGACTTTCCCTTGCTTCATCACACAGTTTGATTAATCTGAAGGTCACTGCAAATCAACAGCGAGACAAAATTAAACATATTACAAACATAAACAAACAGATAATACATATATTACAATATATTAAAAGCAGAAGTGATACTTAGGCGTCTTCCTTCTTGCGTGCATCATCATCAGATGTCCAGCTCAATGACGTGCAGCCACTCCCTCGTCTCAGGTCCCACATGGTCTGTACAGGACACAGAGGTGATTATGTGATAGGCAGTCTGCATAAGCATGCTGTGCAGTCTGTCAGGCCCAAACTGTAGGAGTAGTAGCGCAGCAAAATAAACTTTATCTTGAAAGAAAGAATAAGAAAGTCGGAAGATTACTATAGTCTAAAAACATAAACAAACAGATAATACATATATTAAAAACAGAAGTGATACTCAGGCATCTTCCTTCTTTCGTGTGTCATCATCAGATGTCCAGCTCAATGACGTGCAGCCACGCCCTCGTCTCAGGTCCCACATCAAAGAGACCGGCCTCCGATGGTGGCCTGTACAGGACACAGAGGTGATTATGTGATAGGCAGTCTGCATAAGCATACTGTGCAGTCTGTCAGGCCCAAACTGTGGGAGTAGTAGCGCGGCAAAATAAACTTTATCTTGAAAGAAAGAAGAAGAAACCCGGAAGATCTATAGTCTACTATAGTCAACACTAAATCGCGCACACATACACACTTTGGTAGGGGTTTAGATTGTGTCGTTACCTTGCCATGATGCAACTCGAAAGGTCACTGAAAATCAACAGAGAGACAAAATGAAACATATATTAAAAACATAAACAAACAGATAATACATATATTACAATATATTAAAAACTGAAGTGATACTCAGGCGTTTTCCTTCTTTCGTGTGTCATCATCAGATGTCCAGCTCAATGACGTGCAGCCACGCCCTCGTCTCAGGTCCCACATCAAAGAGACCGGCCTCCGATGGTGGCCTGTACAGGACACAGAGGTGATTATGTGATAGGCAGTCTGCATAAGCATACTGTGCAGTCTGTCAGGCCCAAACTGTGGGAGTAGTAGCGCGGCAAAATAAACTTTATCTTGAAAGAAAGAAGAAGAAACCCGGAAGATCTATAGTCTACTATAGTCAACACTAAATCGTGCACACATACACACTTTGGTAGGGGTTTGGATTGTGTCGTTACCTTGCCATGATGTAACTCGAAAGGTCACTGAAAATCAACAGAGAGACAAAATGAAACATATATTAAAAACATAAACAAACAGATAATACATATATTACAATATATTAAAAACTGAAGTGATACTCAGGCGTTTTCCTTCTTTCGTGTGTCATCATCAGATGTCCAGCTCAATGACGTGCAGCCACGCCCTCGTCTCAGGTCCCACATCAAAGAGACCGGCCTCCGATGGTGGCCTGTACAGGACACAGTGCTGTGCAGTCTGTCAGGCCCAAACTGTGGGAGTAGTAGCGTGGCAAAATAAACTTTATCTTGAAAGAAAGAAGAAGAAACCCGGAAGATCTATAGTCTACTATAGTCAACACTAAATCGCGCACACATACACACTTTGGTAGGGGTTTGGATTGTGTCGTTACCTTGCCATGATGTAACTCGAAAGGTCACTGAAAATCAACAGAGAGACAAAATGAAACATATATTAAAAACATAAACAAACAGATAATACATATATTACAATATATTAAAAACTGAAGTGATACGCAGGCGTTTTCCTTCTTTCGTGTGTCATCATCAGATGTCCAGCTCAATGACGTGCAGCCACGCCCTCGTCTCAGGTCCCACATCAAAGAGACCGGCCTCCGATGGTGGCCTGTACAGGACACAGAGGTGATTATGTGATAGGCAGTCTGCATAAGCATACTGTGCAGTCTGTCAGGCCCAAACTGTGGGAGTAGTAGCGCGGCAAAATAAACTTTATCTTGAAAGAAAGAAGAAGAAACCCGGAAGATCTATAGTCTACTATAGTCAACACTAAATCGCGCACATATACACACTTTGGTAGGGGTTTGGATTGTGTCGTTACCTTGCCATGATGTAACTCGAAAGGTCACTGAAAATCAACAGAGAGACAAAATGAAACATATTAAAAACATAAACAAACAGATAATACATATATTACAATATATTAAAAACTGAAGTGATACGCAGGCGTTTTCCTTCTTTCGTGTGTCATCATCAGATGTCCAGCTCAATGACGTGCAGCCACGCCCTCGTCTCAGGTCCCACATCAAAGAGACCGGCCTCCGATGGTGGCCTGTACAGGACACAGAGGCTGTGCAGTCTGTCAGGCCCAAACTGTGGGAGTAGTAGCGTGGCAAAATAAACTTTATCTTGAAAGAAAGAAGAAGAAACCCGGAAGATCTATAGTCTACTATAGTCAACACTAAATCGCGCACACTTTGGTAGGGGTTTGGATTGTGTCGTTACCTTGCCATGATGTAACTCGAAAGGTCACTGAAAATCAACAGAGAGACAAAATGAAACATATATTAAAAACATAAACAAACAGATAATACATATATTACAATATATTAAAAACTGAAGTGATACGCAGGCGTTTTCCTTCTTTCGTGTGTCATCATCAGATGTCCAGCTCAATGACGTGCAGCCACGCCCTCGTCTCAGGTCCCACATCAAAGAGACCGGCCTCCGATGGTGGCCTGTACAGGACACAGAGGTGATTATGTGATAGGCAGTCTGCATAAGCATACTGTGCAGTCTGTCAGGCCCAAACTGTGGGAGTAGTAGCGCGGCAAAATAAACTTTATCTTGAAAGAAAGAAGAAGAAACCCGGAAGATCTATAGTCTACTATAGTCAACACTAAATCGCGCACACATACACACTTTGGTAGGGGTTTGGATTGTGTCGTTACCTTGCCATGATGTAACTCCAAAGGTCACTGAAAATCAACAGAGACAAAATGAAACATATATTAAAAACATAAACAAACAGATAATACATATATTACAATATATTAAAAACTGAAGTGATACGCAGGCGTTTTCCTTCTTTCGTGTGTCATCATCAGATGTCCAGCTCAATGACGTGCAGCCACGCCCTCGTCTCAGGTCCCACATCAAAGAGACCGGCCTCCGATGGTGGCCTGTACAGGACACAGAGGTGATTATGTGATAGGCAGTCTGCATAAGCATACTGCAGTCTGTCAGGCCCAAACTGTGGGAGGAATAGCGCGTCAAAATAAAGTTGTTGTTTAGTTGTTGTCCAAGTCGAACCAACGCAATCCACCGTGTTCACTCCACTGCTTCGCAGCTGGCTTGTGAGTTTAGGATTCACATTCTCTAAAATGAGTTTAATGACGTCCTCCTCACTGATCTGAGGCTGCCAACGTTGGCACAGAGACCTATACATATAGGCAAAATGTCTAAGGCTTTCGTCTTCACCCTGTACTCGGGTTCGAACTCTCAGCCAATTCGTCCTCATAGACCAACACGCCCAGGTGTTGGTCTCCTGGCCTACTACATCCCACTCACCGGCTTCGAATGCTATCAATGCATTGAATGGGAGATTATCACGTTTTATCAGACCATTGAATGGGCGAAGTAGGCGAGCTACCGTCTACCCCGCGATTTGTCAGACCATTCATTGGGCGTAATCAGGAGCTACTGACCTACCGACGGAGGCGGAGCAGTCCCCACAACAATATTTACGATTCTGTCCATATCGGTACATAACTCGAACTGCGCTGAGTAGGCACAGGCGAGGGTCGCACCGCTCCGGACGGCAACTCAGTCGCCTTAGCTCCTTCGGTGGCCCGTCGCGGGGCTCCACCTCGCCTGAGACTGCGCGCCTCCGTCATGGTCCGAAACCGAAACAACCAAAACCAAAACCGAAACTAAAGTATTTAAGTCATCTCCGTCGGTAGGTCAGTAGCTCCTGATTACGCCCACTGAATGGTCTGATAAATCGCGGGGTAGACGGTAGGTCGCCTACTTCGCCCATTCAATGGTCTGATAGAACGTGATAATCTCCCATTCTATGCATTGATAGCATCCGAATCAGGTGTCCCACTAGTCTCTGGCAGTGCCATGAAACACATTCCTGAGTGTCACAATGAGTTCCTCATCCAACAGGGGCTGCATGGCGAGAAAGTCACGGCACTTTTCCAAATAACGCAATAGATCTGAGGTGTCCTCACGCTGTCCAAAGGTGGTTAATTGGAGTTTAATGGGAGATTTGCCCATAAATCCTCCTCGCAGGTCACCTTGTACGTTCTCCCGACGTGTACCTCCACCAGTGCGTAGCGTGGACTGCAGATGTTGATGCGCCTTACCAGATGGTGCAGTAGGTGGTATGACAGGAGAACTGGTTTGTAGTGTGGTTTGAACAGCAGTTCCAGCCACTGAAATAGTGTTAATATTTCTGTATTCATGGTCTCCAGATTTTTCAAGCATGTTGCTACTGATGATTGAGTGTGTTCCAAATTGTGTACAATAGGGGCAGAGCAGTATTTACAACCCTCAGAACTTCAGTATGGCGTTTCAATTTCCAGTTCATGCTCACTCATTGCAGTTGAATGTCCATCCGGTTCATTGATCTGATTTATTTCACTTATTGCAGGTGAATTTCCATCCGGTTCATTGATCTGATTTATTTCACTTATTGCAGGTGAATTTCCATCCGGTTCATTGATCTGATTTATTTCACTTACTGCAGGTGAATTTCCATCCGGTTCATATATTTGAGGCTGGTTAGCTTGAGTTGACATTGTTTGAGGGTGGTGGTGGTGGTGATGATTTGTTTGAGGGTGGTGGGTTTGACACCAACACGGGTGCTGAGTTTCTATTTCATCAAAGACCCACAAGTTTCCATCAAACTTTTCCATTTTGAAATTGCAAATGTTCCCTTTTTGATCGCGTTTGAATAAATAAAATTGTTATTTCCCACTGAGCTTGTTTGCACAGTTTTGCTTGTTTGTTCCTTTGTTTGTTGAAAATGATCCGGTTTTGCACCTGTGAACTCAGTTGTTTTTGGTTGAGATTGAGGTCCTTTTAAACATCTGGGGTGCCACTTTTTATGTAACGGTTTAGCTTTGATATTACTGTTTGGGGTGCCAGTTAGGCCAAAGCCTAACACGAATTTAGTCCAGTCTGGACAAAAAAAACACTTTTTTAAAAGCCAACCTTACACAGGATTTAAATGCACAATTAGTAGAACCAAATGAACCTTAAAACCTGAAACCAGGGATTGATTACCCACAAAAGAATACCTTCAACTCAATAAACAACAGAATGAATGAAATACACAGACACAAAAAACCTCAGTTTGACTTTGTATTGTAAAATAATCCCCAATCCAGTCCACAGTTTGTCCAATACCACGCAGTTCAGTGTCAGTTCACAGAAAGTCACTATTCACAACCCACTGTTCCTTCAAAACAGGTTATTCACAAATGTATTGAAACCTTGGTTAACCAAAATGAAATAAAGACAAAATAAAAATGCCCCACGACCTTTACCGTGGTGGCGAACGAATGAATGAGGCAACCAGCTGTACACCGTGTTTGTGTGAGAGAGGAGGGGGGGGGGATAGCTCCAGGAATCCACTCCACTTTTTCCGGTGTGCCTGTGTGTGTGTGCGGTTTGGATTGTGTAGTTACCTCGCCATGATGCAACTCCAAAGGTCACTGCAAATCAACAAAATGAAACATATATTACAAACATAAACAAACAGATATTACATAGATTACAAACAGAAGTGATACTCAGGCGTCCTTTTCTTTCGTGTGTCATCGTTAGACGTCCAGCTCAATGACGTGCAGCCACGCCCTCGTCTCAGGTCCCACATCAAGAGACCGGCCTTCGATGGTGGTCTGTACAGGACACAGAGGTGATTATGTGATCGGCAGACTAAATAAGCATACTGTGCAGTCTCTCAGGCACAAACTGTGGGAGGAGTAGCGCGGCAAAATACAGATTATCTAGAAAGAAAGAAGAAGTAGAATAAAGTTGGGAGATTACTATAGTCCATACTAATAAACACAGATCATTTGTGGTGCAGTTGATTAGTTACAACATATCCGTCATAACCACAAATTAGACAGCACGGCACTGTACCAAATCCCATTAAACAATAATCTCTCAAAAGAAAAATAACACAAACAACAACTTATGTAACCCACATGGTTGTGTAAATCTAAGCATAAGAAGACATCCCAAATCACCTTCACACAACAAAGTTAACTAATACAGGTCTAAGGAGTTAATAATCAATAGAGTCACACTTACAGACAATGCTTGCCTGGCACAACAACAGAAATGGCAGCAAGGGTTTTAAATGCTTTGGTTTTGGCTGAATAGACTGGGATCTAACTCTCTAACCTGTGCTGACCTACTGAACCGGGGAATATACCATTTGTCAAGATAGAGGGAATACAAGTGTTGTGGAGAATATAATACCTTGTGAAAGCCATCATTTTGTTCTAATTTGAATTTGTAGTTCTTTTACAGTAATTTAATAACATAATAATCAATGCTGTAGACATAGATCACATTCATGATTTTATTTTATGAAGCACATGTCTTGTAACTATTCCATTTGGAAAATAGCAAGCAGCATATCCTTTTAATGCTTGCATGTATGATTGAAAATAATGCCATACCTTGCTATACCCAATTGATAGACCAGTAGTGGAAAAAGTACTCAAATGTTTTACTTAAGTAAAACAATCAATACTGCAGTATAGAAATACGTAAGTAAAACCAGAATTCTAAATTGACTTGAGTAAAAGTAAAAAAGTAATGGCATAAAGTACCAAAGTATATGTACTTAAAGTACCAAAAGTAAAAGTACTCATGTAGAATGTCCCTTTTCAAGTTTTCAAATGCATAAAAACCTTTTGAAAATAGTTATAGCCGATCTACAAGCTCATAATGCATCGCGAAGCGACACATTGTGAGCTTGTAGATCTGCTATTTTCAAAAGATTTTTATACATTTTGAAAACTTGAAATGGGACATTTCTGCAAAAAGTACATTTTGATGCCAATACTTCTGTACTTTTAACTCGAGTACATTTTGAATTCCAGACTTTTACTTGCTTTACTTTTACTTCTGCTGCTGGGGCCTTTCAGTAGGCCTGTCATGAGCCTCTAGCTGAGGTTGGCTTGGGGGTCCTCTGGCTACTGAGAACCAGGCATCAACATCTTTAATGAATCCATCTTTATATTTATTGACCTTTGAGAACCAATCATTTTGCCTTTCTTGTTCATCATGTGGAATAAGAGGCATCAAAAAATCATGCAGTGCATTGGAATTTTCAGACAATTTCATCAAGTTGTGTGTAGCGGTCCCCACCGAAAGATATAAGACTTGAACTGATCATGAATTGATTACGATCCAAAGATCAACGTAAGAACTGGCAAGACAGTACAAAAACAAATAAAAGACTCTGTTAGTTTCCCATACTGTGTGTAAGAACAACAGGTGGCTATCATAACACTAGCTCACTTAAGCTCCAAATTTAAATAATAGAACATTCAAACTGTACTGAAAGTGCTTTTTAACATGGCTTTGACGATCAGTCAGCATTACTATAATTACTTTACAATGAATTAAGGCAGATGACTTCGACATCATCACTTATTCTAATGAACTTGTCTTTTTTCTTTTTTAGCAGTTGTTTTTAAACTCATGAAACACGTTTTTTAACCTTTTTCAAGTGCTTATAATGACGTGTTTTTTAACCATAATGTATGAAATACAGTCATATCAAATACCTTCCTTTGCTATGTACAATTCAAACCTTTCATTTTCAACACACTTTACAGAAAGAGTAGCAAACTCAACTCTGGTTTAGTTTGTTCTTATTATCCATAGCACCACATTCCTTTGTTGCAGAAATACATTTCTTTCATTCAAAGTCCTTCAATATACCTTATGCTGAACAAGAGGTAAACAAATCAAGCAATGCATTTTTAGCAATGGTCCTGTCCTTGTATCACTACAAAACACCTGCTTAGCTGCTAAAGTAGCTAACAAAAGTTTGTAGCAACTCACCAATGTTATCAGAAAGGAACGCTTAGCCCTCTGGCAAGACTGAGATGATGGGCAAGGTGTGTGTGCTGTCTTGTGTGGCTTCCATATGTATTTAGATTAGTATTAATTTGTTTGGGCTCTGTGACTCTGTCGCTCTCAGTGATCTCTCCTGCAGTGCAGCTGCAGTGCAGGTTGCCAGGTTGGTTCTGTGGGAATAGGGATTCACAGCAGAGAATGTGGCAGAGACAGAGAACGGGCGGGGCAAGTAGTAGAGGGGTGTCATGTGATTGGGGGAATTCCTCTGTCAGTCTTCATATCCTTGGCTGGCTATGCGCTTGTAGATATGCTATCTTTGTCGTGAAAATATGTGCAAATTGTTGAATATATATTTATATATTTTTAAGTGGACATTTGTAACTCAAATCTTTGCTTCTGAGGGAGTCTACAAATTGTTTTAAAAAATGATGCTATATCAGTGGTTCTCAAACTTTTTCATGTCAAGGACCCCCAAAGTGATATGTATTTGAACACGGACGTAGGGGAGACCATGTTGTTCCAGGGACCCCCGCCTAGAAGCAAAGATTTGAGTTACAAATGTTCGCTTTAAAAGAATATACATATTCAATACATATATTTTTTAATAGCAGTTCTACAAGCTCATTGAGCTCAGTTCGGGGCTCTCCCCCAGGCTGGCAGAGGGAGAGTAGTGCCCAGGATTACAGCTTAGTCAATTGGCACTGGGTGAAAAAAAATGGGTTACAAAAATCGTGGGATAAAAAGAGAAAAGAAAGTGTATTTGAAACAAAACATTAAACAGATCACTAATAGGCTTACACACCTAATTAACACTCAGTGATGTTTGTCATTTTTTAATAATACTTTTCAATCTGTATTTCATGAACTGATAACAAACCAAGCTAACCGTCCATAAACTCAACACAATATTAGTCCGGCCGTTTCGAGCAAAAATCGTACACTTTACGATAAAAGCATGACATTTGGCACACCGTTAGGGCATGCCATAAGGAACATTTTTGGCTATAGGGCCATCGCAGTTTTGTCCTGTGGTAACTATGGCAGCCATTTTCCAAAATGGCCACCACCTGCTGTCATTTTACCAATAACTCAGGTGCTAGACCACCTACAGTAGGATCTTGATTCTGGTGACTAATCCTACATTTTCAAGGATGAGGAATACAGTGGTACTATTTACAACATGCTACTACCTAACTACATATATCTGGCATTCAGTTAATTCAATAATTGTAAACCCATCAAAATATGTAATGATGTAGTACAGTAGCCTACATGTTTTCAAACTGACACGTGAGAGTCAAGAATGCAGTACTTCACTGTTTTCACTCTTTTATTAGTAGTCGCATTGCATAATTATTTTAAATGGACTATAAGACACAACAAAGACAGAGTACTCATGAGTCATAGCATAATGGCATATAGACCAATTATTTGCGCTGGTTTCACCCAGCGCAAATACACCCCAACCCCCTCTTGTGTGTTGGCTAGTGAGGTGCGTCCTAGCGAGACCTGATAGAATGGGTTTCATTGCGCACATACTGGTTCCGCACATATTGGTTCTTAGCAGTGTGACGTCGTCTGTTAAGGGGTCTATTCAATAAAGCCAGATAATCTACACAATGTTAGTTGCACAGTCCACCACAGTAGCAAAGGGCAGTACACTGAAGTGCTGTCTTAACACATCTGCATTGTCCACTGCATCCCTTTTTGCAACCACAGCGGAAGAGTTCCCGACAGGCCAGGCTCGCTTCTGTGTGGTCCAGTGCACTTCCCATCCTCCTGTCAAAATTAGAATCAGCTTTATTGTCAGATCACAGGTTTACAAGTGTAAAGAAGTGGATTAAATTATTTGCATTCACCTGTCTCCTTCCTCTTCCACCCCCATTCACCTGGGGATGGGAGTTCAGGGGCTGCAACCATCGCCTGTCCCCAGCAGTGGCCAGCTTGGTAGGCTGCCCTCTTTGTATGTTGAATCAGTGCAGCTCGTGTTGGGGGGAGTCCATCAATTGTTCTGCCCTTCTAGGTGAATAGCTGCTTCCGTGCCTGATTCACTGATGCCTGGCCGCTAGTATGGTCATAGAGCAATACCACAAATGGTCAGTATCATTATCATGGTCAGTATCATGGTCAGTACCAAGGTCAGTACCATGGTCAGTACCATGGTCAGTACCAGTACCATGGTCAGTATCAGTACCATGGTCAGTATCATGACCGGTATCATGACCAGTATCATGGCCAGTATCATGGTTAATTATGGTCAGTACCATGGTCAGTATCATGGTCAGTATCAGTACCATGGTCAGTACCATGGTCAGTATCAGTATCATGGTCCATACCATGGTCAGTATCATGGTCAGTATCAGTACCATGGTCAGTACCATGGTCAGTATCATGGTCAGTATCAGTATCATGGTCAGTACCATGGTCAGTTTCATGGTCACCATGATACTGACCATGATACTGACCAGAATTAACCATGATACTGGCCATGATACCGACCATGATACTGACCATGATTCTGACATTAAACTGACCATGATACTGACCATGAAACTGACATTCTACAGACCATGATACGTACATGATATTGACATTATACCGACCATGATACTAACCATCATACTTGCCAGGAAACAACAATTTGAGCCGTTATTGTCTCCGCCAGGCCGAAAGGCATGGCGAGAGAGTATGTTTTACCCCTGTCCGTCCGTCCGTCCGTCCGTCCGTCCGTGAACAGCTAATCTCTGGCACCGTTAGCCCGGTTTATTACTGTAAATGTATTACATTATGAGCAGTTATTACATTATGAGTTGCTACAGCAACTCATAATGTAATAACGGCTCATAATGTAATAAACGAAATGTAATAAAAGCTCATAATGTAATAAACTAAATGTAATAAAAGCTCATAATGTAATAAACTAAATGTAAGAAAAGCTCATAATGTAATAATCAGCTCATAATGTAATAAAATCATGAGCCCATAATGTAATAATGTGTTACATTAAGAATCTTGCGTAGCCACTCATAATGTAATAACACTGCATAATGTAACCAGAAAAAGTGCTCCCCGGAGCACAGGTCTCCGCCAGGTCAGGGAGGTTATTGTGGCCTCCTGGTGGCGCTATAATAGGCCAATGTGAAAAGGGTGCTATTTCTTCTTAGGCCTTTCAATCGGACACTGCATTCATGATTTGAGGCATTTTGTTCCAAAAATGTGTTTTGCTAAATTAGACCTGCTGGTGGCGCTATAACAGGCCAATGTGAAAAGGGTGCCATTTCTTCCTCGGCCTAGTGGGAAGGTGTGCGCAAAATTTCACGGCAATCGCACACTGCGTTGATGATTTGAGGCATTTTGTTCAAAACGAACCAATCCTGCAAACTTTGGAAGCCAATCTTAGCCAATCAGGATAGAATATAAAAATCGGAGAGACCCGTGTTGATCACATGACTATATAGATACTGTGTACCGATTTGCGTGAGGTTTGGACAAAATCTGTAGGAGTGATATCCAAAAATGTGTTTTGCACAAATCGGCCTCCTGGTGGCGCTATAACAGGACAATCTGAAAAATTTGGGGCAGATGTTCGGCTTTGGCATCCAGGGAGTGTGTGTGCACAGTTTCGCAGCGGCCGGGCTAACAGACACACGGACGGACGGACGGACAGACAGGGGTAAAACATACTCTAGCCATGCCTTTCGGCCTGGCGGAGACAATAACGGTTCAAATTGTTGTTTCCTGGCAAGTATGATGGTCAGTATCATGGTCGGTATAATGTCAGTATTATGTACGTATCATGGTCAGTATCATGGTCTGTAGAATGTCAGCATCATGGTCAGTATCATGGTCAGTATCATGGTCAGTATCATGACAGTATTATGGTCAGTTTAATGTCAGTATCATGGTCAGTATCATGGTTAGTATCATGGCCAGTTTAATGTCAGTATCATGGTCAGTATCATGGTTAGTATCATGGCCAGTTTAATGTCAGTATCATGGTCAGTATCATGGTCAGTATCATGGTCAGTATCATGTCAATATAATGTCAGTATCATATACGTATCATGGTTAGTATCGTGTCAGTATCATGGTCAATTTAATGTCATTATCAAGGCCAGTATCATGGTCGGTATCATGGCCAGTATCATGGCCAGTATCATGGTTAATTATGGTCGGCATCATGGCCAGTATCATTGTGACCATGAAACTGACCATGGTACAGACCATGATACTGATCATGATACTGACCATGATACCGACCATGGTACTGACCATGATACTGATACTGACCATGGTACTGACCATGGTACTGACCATGGTACTGACCATGATACTCACCATGATACTCACCATGATACTGACCATGATACTGACCATGATACTGACCATGATACTGATACTGACCATGATACTGATAATGATTATTATGATGTAACACTTTACTTTTCTCAACAATATGAGACATTATTACATTATGAACTTTTATTACATTATAAGCGGCCACGTGAGATTTATAATGTAACACATTGTTACTGTAGTAACTGAGTAGTACCACTGTAATATGCCTGACTACGCCACCTCCCGCTTGTGGAGGGGGCAGGAGGAACCCTTAAACCTTATTCTGTTCAACTTCCCTTAAACAGGAACAATTATTTTACTAGAGGCAGTTTGTGGAAAAATATAACAACTTTATTACCATAAAATTACAAAACACATCACTGTCTATTACAAACTAGCACGACAATTAAGGTATTTAAGGCAAGGTATTTAGTATTAAAATGGCAATCTAACAGTTACCTCTCACATTATAAGGAAGGGCGGGTGCACACAGTGAATACCAAAATAACTAGGGGAAAAGAAAAGGGGACAGGCCTCAAAGAAATCATGCAATATAAATACAAAACTCAAATACAAAACATGCAGTGCCAGGTTATATGAATACACACCAATAAAACCAAAGGGGTCCCCAGTGCAGTCCCAAGCTGAGAGGAGAGCCGTGTGCAGCAGGGCGGACCCGGCCTTGAACAGGGTTACATGAATTAAACTGTAACAGAACAGAGGAGAGAAACAGTTAAAATATGCCAATATGGATAAATGTTAAAACCTATGCCTACAGTGTACCTTGGCTAGATGGCTCAAACAAACAAAACAAAAAGAGTAAATTAACAGTGGAAAACAGTGGCCGGTGTGGTCCCTTTAAGGAGACAAACAAAACGCATTAGTTGCCAGCCCTAGTATCACACTATAAAACATTATATTCAAATCATTAAAAGAACAAAACAGCTTAAAACCTACTTTGTGTTGCAGTAACGGTGCACACAATATAAGGCCAAGGCGAGGGGGCAACCTCAACACCAGAGCTGCTGTATAAAAGAAGACAGTGATGTTACAAACTAAAATACATTAAAATCCACAAAAAGGCAATGCATAAGATACTGCTTTACCCGTGTCTCCAGGTAGGGCAGACAGAACAGAACAGACACCACCAGGAGGTCACTTCATTTGTAAAACTGAAATAATAAATAAATGCATTAAAAGATAATAAAACACAATGCTGTTGGCTAAATTAAAGTGCTAAAGAGCATGGGAAGCCTCCATGTGCTCAACAGAAAATAGGCAACCAAACAAACAAAAGCCAGTAGTAACATGTGCTCAAACAATAAGCTAAACATTAGCATGAGCTACAACAAACAAAAGGGTCGCACAAAGTAGCAGATCTACAAGGTTCAGTTTTTGGCCTACCATGTGTTCTCCTTCTCCCTGCATGAACCATGCTGCCTACAGCAGAGACAAATGGCTCTCTACTGGGAGGAGCTGGCTTTTATACTTCCTGGTCATGGTGGTCAGGTGCAGTGGGTGCACCAGTCACCTAGATTCCCACATTACATTATAGAAAAATCTGTTATTACGTTATGCGCTAATTCTTTTATTACATTATGAGCTGATTATTACATTATGAGTTTTTATTACATTTAAATTATTACATTATGAGCCGTTATTACATTATGAGTTGCTACAGGGGTTTATAAACCAAAGGTTCTGGGTTCAAACCTCCCAAAGAGCATTTTTCACTTTCCATCTAAATCGTAAAACGTGAGCTAGTTATTACATTCCCGATTGCTTCTGCTATGTCAGCGTGGCTCAACTGATGAGTCAGGGGTTTATAAACCAAAGGTTCTGGGTTCAAACCTCATAAAAGAGCATTTTTCACTTTCCATCTAAATTGTAAACATGCGAGCTAAGTATTACATTCCCAATTGCATCTTCTGTGCCAGCGTGGCTCAATAAGATGAACCAGAGGTTAATAAACCAAAGGTTCAGGGTTCAAAACTCCACTAATACAAAAGACAACTCAAACAACTAATACAAAATATCTCAAACAACTAATACAAAATATCTCAAACAACCAAAACAACAATCAATACAAAACTTCAAAGTGCCTCAATAAAAAAACATAAAACAGTGGTTAAAAAGACTAACAAATAAGTCACTTATAATACTTGCAATGTCAATAAAATACAACAATAATTGCTTTGCTTAGTATGTAAATGTATTAAGCTCCTCCCACTGGATGTGGGCTTTACCCATGCTCCTCCCCCTCCTACCGGAGCTAAAAGAGGGCGTGAGGAGGGAGGCGGGCTGATTCCACGCTCCTCGCCTTAAAAAGAGCAAAGATAGAGATTTACCAGGACCAAGATTCAAACCCCCAACCTTCCGCATACAAGGCCTCTCCTTTTCTCTTGCGCCACCAGGCTTTTCACACTTATTAGAAACTCGAGGTAATATTTGAAGTTTAAGGGAGAGGTGGCAGGTGAAAAGTTGAAAGTCTACAGCAAACACCTCTCCCCCTGACAGAATGACTGAATCTACTAGATTCACTGACGATCAGGGTTCATTATGACACAACCTTTTTGAGTTTTAGGTTATTGTTAAAAAACATCTGTTGGAAAAAAAAATCAACAGATGGTTGCAGAGCAAACAGAGGGATGTTTAATGTTATCAAAACACATATATTCGTTATTGTCATATCTTAAAGTCATTTATCAATTTCAGAAGACCAAAACTAGCAGTTTTAATCAACTAAGAGTGTGAACCTGGCTCAGAGTTCAAACTAAATAAGAGCAATACACTTAAACACAGAATTGATTATGAATATAAAGACAAAGGCTAATTAACTAATTGTTTATGAGTGAGTTAGTCTGCAGAATCTGTAGTGGATGTGTGTAAAGCAGTGGTTGTTAAAGTGGGGTTCAGGGGACCCTCATGGTTCCTTCAGGGGGTTCTAAATGGCCCCTTACATGTCTAACTCGGAGAGTGTACAAATTGGAACCAAATGGACCCCTAATGGTCCATTTGTACACTCTCAGTGATATGAGGGTCATTGAAATTAAAATGTCTTAGAAGTAAGGAGTTGGATGATGGATGCAAACCAAAAGACAAACAAGCCGAGGGGAGAATGAGAGACTCCAAAAGTAACGCATGCCTCCCGAGTCAGGAGGGAGTGCAGGACAGAAAGACCAAGGCAGACTAGTTCAGATACAAGGAGTTTTCTTTTTTTTATTATGACAAAAACCAGGGAACACAAGGAGCACGAGAAGGACTAGGAAGGCACTTGCAAGTTTCACTTGTAAAAGCACAAGAAGATGGCCTACATACACTGAATCAAGGCGACTAGATCAAACATTAAGATACTCACAGACAACTACATACAACAAACAGACTGGCAGTGAAGGGCAAACAGCAACACATTGGAGACACAGGTGCTTATGTTTGGACAATCAACACACGATTGGCTAGGGCTAAACAAGACGCTAAACAGGTGAACAACATTTGCAAATGACAGGGTGAGACAAGGCAGCTAGCAGCAAACAGGAAACACTCACACATCACAACAAGACAAAAGGTACACAAGTGTAAATTAAAACCTGAACTAAGAAGATATATTTCTAAAATATGTAAAGAACACAACTGTATTGTAAAACACCAAGTATAACTAAGAAACAAGGAACACAACAGTTATTGTTAAAAAACAGATCTGTTGGAACATTTTTCTGCACCCAGATTTACTCTTTCATTGAGAGCAAACAGAGGGATGTTTAATGTCATCAAAATACAAATCCGTTATTGTCATATCTTATAGTCATTAAATAGAGTTGCATCTTCCATATCAGTGTGGCTCAGGAGATATACCAGGGATTTATAAGCTGAAGGTTTAGGCTTTGAAACGCCTTAATATGATTTTTCACTCTCAATCTAAAATCGAAGAGGTTGGTTAAGTATTACATTCTTACGTGAGTTTTCCATGTTAGTGTGGCTCAAGGTATTATCCAGGGGTTTATAAATAAAAGGTTCAGGCATCAAACCTCAAGAAGAACATTATCATCGCTCTATGTAAATTCTAAAAGGTGGGTTAAATATTACATTCTCGGTTGCGTCTTCAATGCCAGTGTGGCTCAAACGTTAAATCAGTGGTTTATAAACAGAAAGTTTAAGGGTCAAAACTCCAGAAGAAAAAAATTCACTCTCCGTCTAAATTCTCAAAGGTGGGTGAAGTAATACATTCTCAATTGCATCTTCCATGCCAGCTAGCATGTGAGATAAATCAGTGATT
The DNA here is from genome assembly GCF_963454915.1 of Gymnoscopelus microlampas. Lineage (NCBI taxonomy): Eukaryota > Metazoa > Chordata > Actinopteri > Myctophiformes > Myctophidae > Gymnoscopelus > Gymnoscopelus microlampas. The sequence goes on from NC_139953.1 coordinate 13,097,412, forward strand.
TATAAACCGTTGGTTAAAGGTTCAAAACTCCTGAAGAACTTTTTCACTCTCCATCTAAACTCAAAAAGGTGGGTTAAGTATCACATTCTTAGTTAATTATTACATTCTCAATTCCATCTTCCATGCTAGCATGGCATGTGAGTCAGGAGTACAAACCATGGCTCAAATGATGAATCAAGGGTTTATAAACAGAAAGTTTAAGGACCAAAACCCAGACCCCCAGACCCCATTACATCTACATAGTAGATGTAATTTCCTGTGTTCTGGTGAATTTTGGGAGTTTGATCCCAAATCCAGGATAAATGACAAGCCAGGAGATTGTCAGGAGACGTGGTCGAAATCCAGGAGACTCCTGCAGGATCCAGGAGTGTTGGCAGCCCTGTATAATAGGGACATTTTAAAAGGGTGGCATTTGTTCCTCAACGTAGTGCAAATGTGCGCGCAAAGCTTCACCTTAATCGGACACTACGTTCATGATTTCCCTTTTGTTCAAGACGGGCCACTCCTGCAAACTTTAGATGACAATCTTAGCCAATCAGGATGGAATATGAATAATCAAACAGATCAGTCTTGATTACATGACCATAGAGATCATGTGTACCAATTAGCTGAAATTTGGATAAAATCTGAAGGAGTAATATCAAAAAATGTGTTTTAGCCTCCTGGTGGCGCTATAAAAGGCAAATGTGAAAGATGCAGGGCAAAAGTTTTTCCTTGGCCTCTAGGGATTGAGCATACAAAGTTTTACGTAGATCGATGCAGTTATAGAAAACATTTGGGGCAGAGGTTCTGCTCTGGCATCCAGGGAGTGTGTGTGCACAGTTTTACTGCCATCATACTGTACCATCATACTGCACACACACACACGCACGCACGCACACGCGCGGACGGTGCAAAACAAAGTCTCGGCCATGCCTTTCGGCCTGGCGGAGACAATGAACTGAAACGAAGAATCCACACAGATCAGGCTTCATTTTCCACCTGGATATTTTATTGGTACACATACTATAAAACAGTATTAAAGGAGCTGGATAACAACACTTTTTTCTTTTCATTGCTAGAAGTTCCAACAATACGATATAAATACAAAAAAAACACGCACAGAACGGTCCGCCGACAAGCTACAGTTAAAATAGAAAACAGAAAATAAAAGATAAGATAGAAAACGAGGAGACCGAATCAGCGACTGCAAAAATAATGTGCTTTCTTCAACAAACTAGAGAGCCAAAAGTTTACAGTTAGTCGCACAACAGAAAAAACATTCGACTAGTGCAAAAAAAAGCCTCTAACAAACATAATATCGTCTTAAACTACACGCTATATCTAATATATAATATATGTATATATTATATGTATATTTATTTATATATACCTTTATATAAATAACCCCTTAATTTTGACATTTTATCCTTCATAAAATAATTTAAAACGTCCTAACAGACATCGAGTGGCACGTTTGAAAGCATAGGAGTTTTCAATAAAAGCACTTTAAAAAAACAAAACTTGTATCTCTGCACTAGATATGTGGTGAGAGCTTTATACTGTGGTGTGATACTGTCAGATCAGAAAGGGGGGGGGGGGGGGGTTGGGGAGAAATCATATACAGTAAAATGAAGAAAAGTCAGAATAAAACTCAGTGGTTTTCATAAGCGTGATTCCCAGTGTCTGATGGGTCTAACAAGCCCTTGACCAAAGGGAGAACCATCAAACACATTAATGGTAAAAAAAAAGAAAAAGAAAGAAGGGTACATTAATCTACATACATTCCAGTATATACAATAGCATCTCTTCTACCCTTTTCATTTGTTACAGCAGAATAAAACAGCATCATAAACCTTTTCAAAAAAAGTACACAAAAATACCTAGAGGTGCTTTCCCCTCCCTTCTAGCTTCCCGTGTTGTCTTATCGTATCGTATCGTCATTGTCCTGACGACGGTCTTGGTTGAGTGTCTATGCTGTGCACGTGAAAGCCTGACCACACACACATAGGTGCATAACAACTACAGTGCCCAGTATCCTAGCTGGGAGCGGTACCTTCAGCAATGCAATTCTTTTATTGCATTGACTTATTCTGACAGTGCCACCACGGCTAAAAGTTCATTTAGACTTCGTCTTGTATGACCCTTTGACAAAATGGCAAAACGGAGTGACGCGTTTGTCGTGCAACTCTTGTGGAAAGGGTCGTCTGCCACAAAGTATAAACGAGAGCTCCTCAAAAGAACATATCCCATGTCTGAAGGCTTATCGATACTTCAACAAACAACCCTTTCGCCATTTCTCGCTCTACAAAAAATGGAAAATTGTCGAAAGCTTGTCGCCTGACGAACTGAGCGTCGTGGTGGCTTCCAAATAAGGAGGAAGCCCAGTCGACCAAGTATGGCCACTGACGTCTACCTGCTTCACTGTCACCTGGGCTGGGACTCACAGAGAGACCAAAACCCTGTCTTTAATCCCCCGCTGGGATGGCTGGTGTGTGATAGCCATGTGTTTAAGCTTTTGTGTTATAAGCCTGGTGTTATTCTGCATAATCTCCCCCAGACGGCAAAGCAGGTCGGCCCCGAACAGGGAAATTATGAGGATTACAAAGCCTTGGCATTGGCTGGAGGTGAGAAGGAACTGAGGGAGCACTTGACCTCAACGACGCCTTAACCACCGGGAAACAACCCTGGCGAGATGACCTCTGCCGGGATAAAAGTACCTTTGCTGAAAGAGTCTGTAAATGAAAGACATTCCACCATAACGTAAGGATTGGCCAATTAATTTGGTGCTATCGAAGGACGTGCAGCAGGCGGCCAGTATTGAGAATAGGACGACAACAATAGGGTCAATCTCACCAGTATTCATAACAATCACCCCCAACATCCATCCATTAGGGCAGGGGTCTTCGACGTTTTTCAGGCCCAGGATGAAGCGGGGACCCCCACTACATATTGGATTCATGTTAAATGTCTTTTTAGACGTTTAGCGACTTAAACCCTCAATACTTTGTAAACTTGACCTTTGGCTCTGTACTTGGTTTGTCTTTTTTTCCCTGTACACCAAACCTCTTTGCTGAAAATAGCCGGTCTATAAGCTCAGCTTGCAGATCTGCTATTGTCGGCTAAATGTTCCCCCCAGAATAGGGATGCGAGGGTTCAGATTTGCCCCCCCCCACCCCCCCTGCAGTATCTCTGAGGAGTGAGGACCCCCTAGGTGTCCCAGACCCCCTGTTGAAGATCCCTGCATTAGGGTAACACCGACGGACGATGGCAGCAGACGAGTTGCTGTACCAATGACGATGTGACTTTTCCTTTGACAATGTCCTTCACAACCACTTTATCCTTGCACAGGGGACATGTTACACTCATTCACCTTTTCAGATCACGAAATTGAAGGCCAATTCATACAGTAGTCGCTGCAACAACTATATTATTGCCTATTTGGCATCACCCAATAATATTAAGCCACCAGAGTGGCGCACACACACCATAGCACACATGCTGTAACGGTGCATGGTACTTCACGCTTTGCATCTCTATGTTATATACAGTATATATATAAAAAATAATAATAGTGCATCCCCCTTGTGCGCTGCCCGTCATCGGCCATCAGTCATGTTTGATTGGTCAATGTGACCGTACCATCCATCCACCTGTCCGTCCGTCCGGCCATGCTCCCTTCATAGTCTTCCTTCAATACATTGTTTTGTGAAATCAAACAGGTTGCAGTGCTACGACTAGATGATGTGGGGGCTCGTCCGCTCCTTCATACAGTGATTTATATATTTCACATATGTATGTATATACATACATACATACACATACATCATATATATATATATATATATACATATATACTTCTTTTTACATTCTTGTTGAAGTACATAAAACCTACAGTAATGCACTGCTACATTTCTCCACACTGTTTATGTTGGCCTACCACATATAAAGTGCTCAGGACAGGACTGCTGTGTAGCGTACAGTCTACAGTATTTCACATAGTCTTTTTTTTGTTTTCTTTCCTCTTTTGTGCTGACGTGAAATCAAATCATAGATACCCTCCCCTCCCCTTACACACACACACACACACACACACACACACACACACACACACACACACACACACACACACACACACACACACACACACACACACACACACACACACACACACACACACACACACACACACACACACACACACTGTGTGAAGCGCTTGCAGTTAATCTGCTGCCGATTGAAAGAAGGTCGATCAAAAACATGACAGGATATTGATTACATCAGACAGGGATGTGTGTGTGTGTGTGTGTGTGTGTGTGTGTGTGTGTGTGTGTGTGTGTGTGTGTGTGTGTGTGTGTGTGTGTGTCCGGTGTGGGGCTCTTTACAAAGAGTAGGCGTGTTCTCAGAAAGGGAACAGGGCAGGAAGTTGAGGGGGGGGGGGCTGTGCATGCGCATTTGTGTGTGTGTGTGTGTGTGTGTGTGTGTGTGTGTGTGTGTGTGTGTGTGTGTATGTACAGTATGTGTGTTTAAATACAGGGTACCACGATAAATGCAGACATTCAATATAGGTACTGTAGGTAGGGAGTAAGTCCTGGGAGAAAGAGGTGGTGGAGTGAGGGTGTGTGTGTGTGTGTGTGTGTGCAGGTCCCTCGGTGTCAGTCGCTCAAACCACTGAGGCAGGTCTGCGATCCATCTCCTGCTCCAACTTCACCATCTGCTGCATGTCCTTGGCCTGGGAAGAAACACAACGCACAGGGTTACACACACACACACACCCACACACACACACACACACACACGCACACGCACACACACAGAGAAAAGAGCTGACGTTGTATAAAGCACTGGGGGACCCCGGTCAACTGAGCAGACAGGCCTTAAGTCGTTCAAATAATTTGAAATAAAGCAAAATAAAAGAACCTATTTGTATTTCGTTTAACTTGGTACACACTCAGGAGTTGACAGTGTGGGGGCACAGCAGTGCCTGGGCAGCTTGAAGTGGCACGTGGCTGTCCCTCTCTGAGGACACACAGGACACATGGTAGTGACCGCTGTAGAAGGTTGTGATATCGTCGCTGTCGGGGCAATAAACCTCTTACCTCCACATTCTAGCTATTCTTTCGTAAGTTAACCCATTCAGTCCGCGAACGCATCTCTGTCATTTTAAGATTTCTTTGGGCTATTCAAAAATAGCAGCTATACAAGCTCATAGCTCATCTGCTATTTTTGAAAAATCGCTCATAGAGCTATGAGCTTGTATATCTGCTATTTTTGAGAAGCCAAAGGAGTCTAAAATGACACAGACGCGTTCCCGGTCTTAAGGGTTAATAATACCCTTTCTTTATCATACTATACAGCGTCTCACACAAAAGCATGAAAAGTAGCAGATCCACAAGCTCGAAACGCAGCGCAAAACGCGGCGTAAAGCGGCGTGTTTCGAGCGTGTGGATCTGCTACCTTTGATACTTTTGAATTTGAATCCTTAAAAGTACCAGCTTTGGACATGAGAGGTTTCCATCCGACAGAGACAGATATACAATGAAAGCAGAGGACGGTGAGGCAGGCTGAGGGTTCCGTACCACGACAGGTTCCGTACCACACCAGGGCCAGGATTTCTGTTTGTCTCTTTCTGCTTAGTAATGACTTCTGAGTCACAGAGATAAATGACTCCAGCTTTGCCTGACACCCCACAGGAGCTGCTGGACAAAAACCTTCTTTTTTTCCCTCTTTTTTTTTTTAAACACAAAGGGAATATGAATCATCTTTTCTTTCTTTCTCTCTTTTTTCCTTTTTTTTTTTCATCAAAAGACGGCCTGGCACTGTATCAGTTTCTATTCCATTCTTCCCCTGCTTTACGCATCATGTGATTCACTTCAGGAATCCCTGAGAATGTTCAGTCACGACACTGTCAGGGAGGGAAACACAGAAATGTGAAACACATCGGATATGGAAATGGTTTAACCCATTAAGACCGGGAACGCAATATGTGGAACCCCTTTTATTTCCATTATTTCATACTATTCAAAAATAGCAGATATACAAGCTCATAGCAATGCCTCGCTATGAGCTTGTATATCTGCTATTTTTGAATAGCCAAAGTATAACATAATGGTTAAAAATCATAAATGACAGATGCATTCCCGGTCTTAATGGGTTAAAATAGGAAAAAGAAAACACAACAAAGGAATGAGCAGGGAAAAAGAAGGAGCAGATGAAGGCGGGGTCATGGAATGTTTGAGATAAGAACAAAATAGATGGAAACAGAGGAGGGGGGCTAAAGAAGGGAGATGGGTAGAGTTGAGTGAGATGAAGATGCCTACCTTGAACCTGTTTGTTTGCATGGTGTGTTTTCAAAAGCTGTGCCAAAAAGAAGCAAATGAAAATTAACCACTTTGACCCTGGCATCCCAATTGTGAGCATGAGCATTAAAAAATATGAATATTCTTTCAAAAAATAGCCGATCTACAAGCTCACAATGCGTCGCACCGCGATGCAGTGTGAACTTGTAGATCGGCAATTTTTGAAATGATTTAGAAAACTCTTTGTGGTTAAGTGGTTAAAAAAGATGAATGAATATATGCATACGTGTATGTGCAGACAAATGCACGCATGGAACCATGGCAACACAAAATACAATAATGAAGACCGGAGGTGTTAGTATGTGGGGCGAATTCTTTTATGTTTTTAGCAGTGTGATGTATACTGTATGTAAACACTTTATACAAATGCTTAGTCCAACGCAAGCCTGGAAGTATGTAATTTTAGGGGCGAGGCCACTTGACCTTTGGTGTTTTTGAGGGCACAAAGGCCAAATGCCAGGGCAAATAAAACAATGATTTCAAGTCCACAGAAGTAATACATTTAATTACATTTTTAAATGTATACACAGTATAACTGTGACATAAATAAACAGTATATAACTGTGAAATAAATAAACAAAACAGCTGTTTAATTTCACAAAATAATGTATTGGTATTTAAAAATGACCAATATTTGTAGAAACTACCGAATCAAAACATGTTCTGCCCTGGACAAATCAGAGTCATCAGGACTCATTTGAAGATGGTGTGTGTGTGTGTGTGTGTGTGTGTGTGTGTGTGTGTGTGTGTGTGTGTGTGTGTGCGTGCGTGCGTGCGTGCGTGCGTGCGTGCGAGCGAGCGTGCGTGCGTGCGTGCGTGCGTGCGTGCGTGCGTGCGTGCGTGCGTGCGTGTGTGTCGCACCTGCTCGTTGAACTTGTCCAGTTTGTCTAACTGTTCTCTCTGGTTCTTCTCCAGTTGTTCCATTTCTTTCTGGTGCTTCATGGCGAGCTGGGGAAAGAAACAACAGCATCACCAGAGAAATCAGGCTTTAGACCCATGTTAAATTTGACTCGAATTTAAACATCTTATTGTTGTTCTGGCATCAGATTTTTACGCCGTGGCATAGCTGTCAGTGGGTGCGTTTACATGCACAATATTTATTCATTCAGAATGAACTCATTCCGAATAGAAATGTATACCCAACTGTTTACATGGCACCTGAATAAAAGTATTCCTGTTCCTCAATCGTTTACATGAGCAAATTCATTCGGAATAGAACTCTGGTCATGCGCAGAGTGCTTCGGGCCAGGTTGGGGACGGGGGGAGGGGGAGGGGGCGGGGGTGTTTGACAGGTAAACATATGTGTTATTTACCTCTGGCAGCCTTGGTAATGAATAATAACAATTTTGGCTACACGTACATGGATCTTTTTCTAAACGCACATTTTTGTGTGCGTTTGGGCCTTTCACTTTCAGCCACACGCAAACAGTGTTTTTGGCCGCTAAAACGGATATTTTTGTATACGGATAAATAAGTGAAGGTTTTCCAAAACATGCGTTTCAGTGGATCTGTGTGGACATGTAATCCGGAGATTTTGAGAAACGATGACGTCATCGCGCATTCGCACATGGCCATTATAATAATAAATAATACAATAATACATAAACACCGGACCGCTCATGGTCATTATTATAATAAATGAAGAGAGAGAGAGAGCAACACTTACACTAGTCTATGAAACAAGGCACGCTCATTTATGGCTAAATAATGTCATACTTAATAATAAGACAGTGGTGGGAAAAGTAGCTCATTCACTGTGTGACGAAAACCCTCTTTCTCTGCGCCAAGCAGAACACACGGCGCGCACACAGATTGAATATGGGGTCTGTCGTCCTAAAACACAATCGCCCCGGTGCCGAGAGTCCCTGCTTTATAGTGGTGTTCGATGTTTTTACATTGCCAACTCTCACATGTACATAAACGTTCAGATTTCAAATATAAAGTGCTTACCCCTGAGCCACGGACGTTACAAGGCGATCCGGACCGCGATAAGTACCCGTATCTCCCGTATTGTTCAATAAAAAGCATTTTAATCCGATCGTCGGCCATTTTCTCCAAATTTTCTCCGATGCTTTCAACCATGCGACACCAATGGTTGGAAGGTGTATTGCACTCTGATACATTACCAAAATAAAAGAACAGAAAAAAAAAGGCGATGGGATTAAAATGCTTTTTATTGAACAATACGGGAGATACGGGTACTTATCACGGTCCGGATTGCCTTGTAACATCCATGGCTCAGGGGTAAGCACTTTATATTTGAAATTTGAACGTTTATGTACATGTGAGAGTTGGCAATGTAAAAAAAAAACGAACACCACTATAAACCAGAGACTCGACAGCGTCATGTGAACCATGGCTGTTTGCGCTGCAGCTGAGCCCTAATAATGTTGTTTTCGTTTATGTTCACGTATGCTGTTCACGTATGCTATTACAATAATGCAGCTATTGCGCCTTAACATGTGATTACAAATGTATTTGTATTTGGCCCCTCATATATATATAATTATAAAATAAATGTAAATATAAAATCTGATATAAAATTGAAACATGCAGCTGATCAATGCGTTTCTGCGTCTACGTGTGGACAGGGATTTTTGTTTATCTTTGTCATGTGGCCAGGGATTCTTTTTAAAAATGGAGGACTAAAATATCCGTTTAGTAAAAGATCCATGTACGTGTAGCCAAGGCCTAAGTCACGGCTGCCAGAGAGAAATAATAACAAGCCACAGCTCACAATCAATCAAAGCTGCCAGCTATATAGGTAAATGAGGAAGAAGAGAAGAGAGACAATAAAACAAGTTAAGAGAGAGAAGGTAGAGAGAAGGTTTGATAATGGAAGCACACCGCATCCTGGCTACGGCCATTGGTCTGCTATTGATGAGTTTAATGCAGCAAAATCAGCTCCTGTTATATTTGCTGCTGACCCGGAGGAGCCGGTCGGCGGAGAACTACGCGCGTCTGCGACTTGGGCTTGGAGCGCCAGACTCCACATGGCTTGCGCCTCTCCCCCCCCCCACCCAGAAGCACCGCACTAGCCAATGACACATGCGCAAAAGAACAAATGTATACCAGTCTGATACCAGTGCGTTTACATGGGCAATGTAGCCCGATTCTATCGGTATATACCAGCCCTTCAAACCCGAATGAAATTTCATTCGGATCAGACCGGTATGGCCATACCGATGCGTTTACATGAGCATTTCTATTCTGAATGAGCATTCATTCCGAATTGAAGTGGAATAAACCTGTCCATGTAAACGCAGCCAGTGAGAGGCGTCTCTGAGTGTATGACCAATCTGTTCCTTTACATCTGTGAACTAGAGTGATAGTTGACCTCCAACCCTGTCACAATTAACCCCTGTCACATACTGTAGTTGACCAGTTGAATGGGTTGATGTCTCAACCTGTGGGCAACACAGTACATGAGGTGAAAAACAAAGAGAAGGAACCAACCCTTTTCCTCTCGTCCAGGAACTTCTTTGTGTTGCTGCTGTTGAGTTCTCGCACTCTCCTGAAATGTAAAGACAGAAGCCAAAAAGGTCAAACATTTAACCACGTTCAGTGAGGCATCGCTATTTTGGGCATGTCCTTATAGGCAAATAATGTTATTTTAGCTTTAAACAAATAGGGCTTAAGTGGCTAAAATTGGGTTTAACTAAATACTTAATTATATGTTGGGAGCCTGCTGGTATAATGTGTATACTGTGTGTGTGTGTGTGTGTGTGTGTGTGTGTGTGTGTGCTACTAATGGTTACTATCGTACTGTGTGTGGTGGTGATACTGTATGTATTACTGTATTATGTATGCAAACATGAGGTGCTGGACTAGATGAGAAACAAAGTTTATAAAAAAAAGAAATAAAAAAAAGAGGTCGAATCTAAACACTTTATCTTATCTCAATAAACCTTTCTTTAATTTGGATATGGTTTGATATGGAATGTGTGGATTTTGTGAGAAGTGTGCGTGTGCGCGCGTGTGTGTGTGTGTCCCACCTCTCTCTCTCAGCCTTGTTTTTAATGCTCTTGTCCTGGCTGATGGCTTTGCTGTTCTCCATGGACGACTTGGCCTGGTTGGCACGCATCTCTTTGCTCTGCCTGTGATGAAGGAACAGACAGCTAGATGTTTTGACCCTACAGTCTTGAACACTTATAGTCCCATTTACACATTGTGTGTTTTATATGTGTGTGTTTTATAGATCGACTATTTTCGGCCATGAATATGCTACGAATCGCTATTTTCTTCTCACCGGTCGTGGATGAGTTTGAGCTGTACGGTCTGTTGCTCCTGGACGGAGGTCAGTAATTTTCGGAGGTGTTCACACTGCTGGCTGACATGTGCGTCTCTCATCTCCTGCTCCTCATTGCTGTGACCGCTGATCAGCTCTGACCACTCCTTAGTGTGCTGCGCCGTGATGTCCTTCACCTGCACACACACACATAAACAAATAAACGTCCCTTCCCTTGCCTGTACACACGGCAGCCACAGGCAGCCATTGATCCCAAATAGCGGCGCTACAGGCTCTCTCTGCATTAACCCATTGAGACCTGAGGCCGATTCGACATGTCTCCTAAATCTCAACAGTTTTCTGAAAAACGTTTGTTTCTATATCAGTGGTTCTCAATCTTTTTCATGTGAAGGACCCCCAAAATGATATGTATTTGGCCGCGGACCCCCATCAAAATATCTTGTTCCAGGGACCCCCAGAAGCAAAGATTTGAGTTCAAAATGTTCGCTTTAAAAATATATATATTCAAAGATTTGCACACATTTTCACGATTTTGCAAAAATAGCAGATCTACAAGCTCGTAGCGCGGCACTCGGTGCCGCGCTACGAGCTTGTATATCTGCTATTTTTGAATAGCCCAAAGGGTAACATAATGCTTTTTAGCTCAAATCTAAAAATGACACAGTTCCAGGTCTTAATGGGTTAAGAAGGAGATGGATCAGACGCACCTTAGCTTTGTGGTCTGTGGATAACGTCTGGATTTTATCTTCAGTCTCCTTCTTTATCTCCTGGCAGTTGTTCTCCCTGCAGGGACACCAGATACCAGACACAATGAGCCCGGGACCAGAGTCAAGTCCAGTCACATGTACTTCTGAAGGGCCTACTACAACAAAACCACTTCAAATAACAGATGGTCATTGTTTCCATAGACTGGGTGTACGGTTATTAAAAGTTCGCGCTTCTCCCATTCACCCTCGTTTCTTGATGGCCTTCTCTAGGAGTTTCTCCTGCGCCATCTTCTCCTTGTCGTGCTGAGACACCATCTTGTCCACCTGCGAGCAGTGGGATTTCTGCATGGCATTCTGATCCTGGCGAGGAGGAAACGTACATAAAGACACGTCAAATCAAAGCATGATAACATTTAGATCACTACAAGATCTACAAATCGGACATTTTGTGTTCAGACAATAGATGAGTCTGGATTTGACCAGATGTCTTATGCAGCAGGCTATTAAAGGAGTAGTTCACCCCAAAAACTACCTATTTTCATCTATTAATTACACACCCCATGAAGCCTTGAATACATGGAGATTCTTTTGTTTTTGTCACATTCCTGAGCAAATAATTTGATGACCGGCAGAAAGATGCTAATGTATCCGGTAGGAGACTCAAAGAGTCTCCATAGAGTGACTCAGCCGGTCATCAAATTATTGTCTCAGGAATGCGACAAAAACAAACAAATCTCCATGAATTCAAGGCTTCATGGGGTGTGTAATTGAAAGAAAATAAGTCATTTTTTGGGTGAACTACTCCTTTAAGAGTGAGCTAGAATAGCTAAAGCCCCTCACCATGCAAACCCACAGTCAAATCTGTGTAACATCCACCCTGGTCTGCATGGTCTGAGATAAGACACATTAAAACGTCAAATTTCATGCTAGAAAGTGAAATTCAACAATGAATAATAAGTCAGTGCCTCCGCTCCTTTAGGGGTACTTTTTGTCATTGTACATTTGAACATTAAGTGAAATTCGTCCTTTGCATTTACCCATCCTAATGATTAGGAGCAGTGGGCGCTTATATAATAATTATTAATTGGGCACCCAGGGAGCAGTTAAGGAGGTTAAGTATCTTGCTCAGGGACACTTCCGACACATCGACTGGGCGGACCGGGGTTGAAGCAGAGACGTTCGGATTCCCAGATGGCCTCTCTACCCATTCAGCTATGGCCGCCCCCAGCCGTGCGCGCGTGTGTGTGTGTGTGGTTGTGTGTGTATAAGATCAAAGGTAGCTCCTCCCTTCTCTGTCGGTCTCCATCCCTCTCTTTGTCTCCTAATCTGTCTCTCCCTCGCTCTTTGTCTCCCGAGGTCTTTGTCCGGCGTAATTGATCTTTCGTATGGCTTAACAGATCTGTTGTGTAACGACCACCCACCTTTGAATGTTTCTTCTTCAAAGTGTTCAGCTCTTTCTGCTGCTTCTTAATCAGTTTAAGGTACGTCTGCAGGGAAAGGGACAATTAGATTACAAACGCTTTGTAATGGACAGATTCACCACTGATGCAGGCTGGAACATCGACCAGGACCCACAAATGAAGGCCTTCTGTGTACATCATATGTTTTTAAATGAAGTGTCCGGTCGATGCCATTCCAAATGCCCAGCACGGCTCAAGTGGTCGACATTATTATGTTAGTGGTAAGGAGAGAAAGTGAGGATGAATTATCATTGGTAGGCAAGAACATGGTCATCTTTATATTGGCTTTAACACACGCTCACAGGGTTTGGAATGGACCCTGGTATCTCTTGCTTTGGACTGTTAACCTATTCAAACTGGGAACGCATCTGTGTAACCACTTTATCCATATTTTATACTTTGGCTATTCAAAAATAGCAGCTATTTTTGAAAAATCTAGAACATGTGTGCAAATCTTTGAATATATATTTTTTTAAGCGAACATTTGTGACTCAAATCTTTGCTTCAGGAGGTCCCTGGAACAAAATATTTTACAAATGTTTTGAAATATATATATTCAAAGATTTGCACAGATATTCACGATTTTTCAAAAATAGCCAAAGTATAACGGTTATAGCTAAAATCTAAAATGACACAGATGAGTTCCCGGATTGAATGGGTTAAAGTATAATGTCTAGGTTTAGTTTTTTGGTTACATAGACATGAAACACCATGAAACAATACTTCATAAGGGATAAAAGACAAATATTAAGCTGCTTTAAAGTAGACAAGAGATAAAAGATTTTGACAATAAACAATTGATACCCCATTCTGTAGGTTTACGGGGGTCAGCAGTCAAAATACCAACCTTCATTTGTTTCAAGTCATCGATGCTGACATTAGGCACAAGTGCATTATCTGGAACAGATAAGACAACAGGTATGTGATTAGTATGAGAACAAAATAAGTGTAGATACAGTAAGAGCGCTGGACAGTATACACTACATTATGTTCACATAAAGACAATTGTGTTTTGCATCAGGATCTACTGTAGATAATGTTTATATCGTCTCTGTCGGGTGGAAACCTCATATGTCACCGGCTTCGAATGCTATCAATGCATTGAATGGGACATTATCACATTTTATCAGAGCATTGAATGGGCGAGTAGGCAACATACTGACCTACCCGCGATTTATCAGAGTATTCATTGGGCGTAATCAGGAGATACTGACCTACCCGGAGGCAGAGCAGTCCCCAAAACATGATTTACGATGCTGTGCCTATCGGTATATAACTCGGACGGCGCTGAGTAGGCTCAAGCGAATGTCGCAACGTTCAGCACGGCAACTCGCTCGCTTTAGCTCGCTCGGTGGTGCCTCATGTGGCTCCAGTTCACTTGAGACTGCGCGCCTCCGACATGGTCCAAAACCAAAACTTAACTTTATATAAGTCCTCTCCGTCGGTAGGTCAGTATGACCTGATAACACCCAATGAATGGTCTGATAACTCGCGGGTAGGTCAGTATGTCGCCTACTTTGCCCATTCAATGGTCTGATAAAACGTGATAATGTCCCAATCAATGCATTGATAGCATCCGAATGGGGTGCATATGTTCAAAACTGTTACTTTTCAGGATTCAAATTCAAATATAGCAAAAGTAGCAGATCTACAAGCTCAAAACGAGGCGTGAAGTACATCTGCTACTTTTTGATGCTTTTGTTTTTACGGAAAATCACAAAAAGTGAAAACATGGAGATAAGAGGTTTTTGCCCGACAGTAACGATATGATATAATAATGAATGTGCTTTACATAAAACGAAGAACAAAATAAAATCAAACGACAGAACAAAAACATGCCGACGTGTGCAACAAGTGCAGTGTGAATTAAAAACATTAACCACTTAAACCTTAGTAAACTTGACCGGCGCGGTTGGCTCTCTACTTAGTCCACTCTTTCCTCCCCTTTGCACCAAATCTCATTGCCGAAAATTGTCGATCTAACAGCTCACATCTTGTAGAACTTGTGAGCTTGTAGATCTGCATTTTTTTAACTTAAGGATCCCAGCCTGAATAGAATTCTAAGGTTCAAGTGGTTGAGAGAATGAACAACAAACTTTCAACGTCTAAATTGTGGAAAGCCGCTGTGACAAAGCAAGCGTTAACAAAAGATTAACAAACAAAGCCAACAACACCCCTCCTGTCCTTACACCCTCAATCGGGCAAGGAAAAAACTCCCAAGAAAAAGCCCTTGATGGGGAAAAATGAAAAAAAAAAAAAAGATGAAGAAACCTTGGGAAGAATCTGAATTGTTGGGACCCCCTTCCAGGGCGGACAGGCGTGCAATAGGTGCCAAGTTGGCAGTATTGAAAAGCAAAAAAAACAAAGAACAAAACTGTTAAAGTACTATCATCAGGCATAATGAGGGCATTAATATTAAATGCAGTAAGAAATAAAATGTAAGTAAGAATCAAACAACAAAGTTAGTATGGAAAGGCCTTTTGATACAAGAATGTTTTAAGAAGGGCTCATGTCTGTGTGGTGCGAGTGAGTGTTTTACCTCTATACGCCAAACCTATTCAGCAATTGACTATATTCACACAGCGGCCATTTTGCTCTCACGTCATATTTTTACCCGGAGTGGCATTATTTCATCAACTTAATAGCAAAATGTCCACCGTGTGAATATGGTGAATAGAGTACTGAAGTCCTGACCTCACTGACGACACTGCCGCTAGAGGGCGCTATCCCCTGGGTCACAGTTTATTTTCCCCATAGAGAAATCGTAAGATTGTGTCATATAAAAACTGTGTTCCGAAGAAGAAAAAAAATCAGCCGCGCGATTCTGTCAGGTATCTGACTCTGTGTTCGTTTATGATATTGTGTTACATTTGTCACGTCTGTGTTTGGAGATTTTTTTCCACCGCCAGTTAGATGCTTCATATCCACCACAGGAGTAACATGGCTATGGTGATCTGTTTCTTTTTGGAACTATGGGGAATTTCTATTGGCAAAGTTATAGGAATAGCGCCCTCTAGTGGCAGTGATGTCACACTTCGGTGCTCTATGGCCCAGAAATACTGATCCATACTTGTCATGACCCAACCCGATGTGCTACTTAATTATAATAACCCACAGTTTGTGCACCACTGTTGTACGCCAAATAGACGCCCATGTGGTTGTGGTCATATATCTGCTGCTGTGTGTGTGTGTGTGTGTGTGTGTGTGTGTGTGTGTGTGTGTGTGTGTGTGTGTGTGTGTGTGTGTGTGTGTGTGTGTGTACCTTTCTTGGTCTCTCCTGTATTGTTCTGTGTGTTGCTGGAGGTTTGGGCCAGGTCAGAACTGGACTGTGGAGTCACGTTGGCCTTCACTGTGTCGCCTCTCTTTTTCTTGTCGTTCTTGGAGCTGCCGCTGGGAACGTCCGCTATGTCGTTCTGCACACGCGCGCGCGCACACACACACACACACACACACACACACACACACACACACACACACACACACACACACACACACACACACACACACACACACACACACACACACACACACACACACACACACACACACACACACACACACACACACACACACACACACAGGTGAGGACATCGTGGATTTAATTTGGTCTGGTCTTTGTTTAGTTAAGTGTGTGTGTGTGTGTGTGTGTGTGTGTGTGTGTGTGTGTGTGTGTGTGTGTGTGTGTGTGTGTGTGTGTGTGTGTGTGTGTGTGTGTGTGTGTGTGTGTGTGTGTGTGTGTGTGTGCACGTACTGTGTCAATCCCCAGTGCCTTCATCTGGTCTGCTCTCTTCTCTGCGATGGTCAGAAACTTCTTGGGGTCTGACAAGGCGTCCACAATAGCTAGAAAACACATCATGATTCATCAGATTCATTCAACACAACACAAACACACACGCACAGCAAGATACACAGAACGTCACCTGTTAGCGGTTCAACATTCAGGGGGGATGGAGACCACTATATATTTGTCAACGTTTTTGTTTAGGCAAATGAACAAACTTGGCTTAAAACAAGTTTCTTTCATTGATGGCAATACAATTATTCTATTCTATTCTAGATGCCCTTGAGGAAGACGTCTGATTAGCCTTTAATAGTCCTTGTATGGAAAACAGCACATGAACGTTTGAAACGTTGCAAACTTCCGGTTTGTAACCGCTTTCCTGGGAAATGACATAAGTACCACAGAAACAGCTGTTCATTTGCCAACCTGCTAGGCTTTAAAAAAAACGTTCTTCTTTATTGGCAGTGGTGGTTAGGTAGGACCAGAGACGAGGGCGTAGCTACACGACACTAATCTGTACACATGACAACGACACACGAAAAAAGAGGCAGTAGATTTGATTTAGCCGTGGTACGGCTGCTTGCAGCATTCTAGAGAACCGTTCCTCTGAATGACCTCTTACTCAATACTGGGTTCCCTTGGGAACATACAGAGACTTGATGAATTTGTAGATAATATCACTTCTTTAACACGCATTTCTCCTCAAGCTGTGAGTGCAGGCCTCTGTGTAGGGCTGTGTTGAAGAACAAAGCTAATAGTTGGTGGAGTTAATGGATACACGTAGAACCCTTGTGCTGCTGCCCCTTGGCTCTGTTTAATGACAAGTCCAAATGTGTCATTCAGTTCAGTTCTATATGCTGCAGCACTGTAGCCATTATCATTTTCTCCGTGCCATTACTCTGAACGCTTCAAACCAACTGGAGGCAGAACACCCAGAGGGAGAGGGAGAGATAGAGAGATAGATAGAGAGAGAGAGGGAGAGAGAAATATAGACAGACAGACAGACAGACAGACAGAGTGACCTGAGATGTACCTCTCTCATCCCCATCCACCCCTCCTCTCCTGCCCTCCCCTCTCCTCTTGAGGGGAGGTTACATCAACCAATTCAACCTCCCTCATGAATAAGCTGAATACAGTGACACATTCTCTGTTGTGTGTGTGTGTGTGTGTGTGTGTGGGGGGGGGAATAACAGGGCCAGCTGGGAATGCACCATGGCAACTTATGTGGATAAAATACAACTGCACGCACACGCACGCACACACACACACACACACACACACACACACACACACACACACACACACACACACACACACACACACACACACACACACACACACACACACACACACACACACACACACACACACACACACACACACACACACACACACACACACACACACACACACTTCATGTGAGTGTATACCTGTGTATCTGCACCCATGTTTGAGATAAAATATCACAATGCAATACTGCATCAGCCCTCCCATACCTAGTGTGTGGGTGTGTGTGCGTATACATGCGCGCACGCACGCCTATTCACAGGAGCATTCATGCGCATCTCTGCATGTGCATGCGTGCTTCTCCACGCAGGCCCTCTCTCCTCCTCCATCCATCCCTCCATCTTTCTCTCTCCCCGTCCTCCCCATCATCTCTCTCTCCCCCTCCACCCTCCCTCCCTCTTTCTCTATCTAGCTCCCTCCATCCTCCCTCCCAGCCTTCTCTCTCTCTCCCTCCATCCTCTCCAACCCCTCTCTCTCTCTCTCGCTCTCCTTTAAAGCCATCTGGTGCGTATGTCTTGAGGATGATCTGACAGAAGATGGGGGAGCGGTCACAGAGGGCTTGTTCCTTTCTTTCTCTATCTCTCCTTTCCTATACCAGCCTCCCTCCACTCTCCTCCTCTCTCTCGTTTCCTACTCTCCCAGTGGTGTGAAGTACATTTACTCATGTACTGTAACTTAAGTACAATTTTGAGGTCCTCTTACGTTACTGGAGTCTTTCCAATTATCAGTACTTTTACTTCTATTCCACTACATCCCAGAGGCAACTATTGTGCTTTTACTCCACTACAATTATTTGAAAACTTCACTTACTAGTTACTTTGCAGATATACATTATTACATTATAAAACATACATTAGCCACTTAAGCCATATTTTATACCTAGGCTATTTGAAAATAGACGAGCTTGTAGATCTGCTCATTTTCAAACATTTTAGCACTTTTACTTTTGGTACTTTAAGTACATTTTGATAACAATACTTTTGTACATTTACTCAAGTAAACTTTTAATTCCAGACTTTTACTTGCAACTGAGTACTTGTGTGTTGATACTTTTACTTCAGTAAAACATTTGAGTACTTTTTCCACCACTGCTCCGTTCCTATACCAGCCTCCCCCCACTCTCCCCTCTCTCTCTCTCGCTTCCTCCCTCCATCCCTCTCTCTCTCTCTCTCTCTCTCTCTGCTCACCTCCGAAGCCGTCTGGCACGTATGTCTTGAGGATGATCTGACAGAAGACGGTGGGCAGCGACAGAGGCTTGTTCCCCTCGTTCCTCAGCGAGATGTGTCGGTATCCGGCCTGCAGGCCGTCCAGAGGAAGGATGCGCTGGCCAATCAGCTTGTTGTTGTCGTCGTACACTGCGATGCGCAACACCGCCAGGTCTGGTAGAATAACCTAGAGAGAGGAGAGAGAGAGAGAGAGAGAGAGAGACCTTTAACCAAGCCTTTATTAACCTTGCACTCAAACAGACATCAGAAAAGTCCTACTCATTCAAGATAGAACACACTAAAAATACATGCTTTTGACACCCACCATTAACCCATTAACTCATTCAGTGCCGAGCTTATTTATGGAATTTTGGCTCTGAGTGCCACAGCCAAAATTCATTGTAAAAAAAAAAGTGCTTAGGAAGCGAGATACAGCCTTTTTAAGTTATAGGTTAA
>NC_139953.1:13121894-13134394 GCF_963454915.1 Gymnoscopelus microlampas
CCGTTCGTCCTTCTGTCTGTGAACAGCTAATCTCCGGCACCATTGGCCCGGTCGACGTGAAACTGTGCACACAAACTCCCTGGATGCCAGAGCAGAACCTCTGCCCCAAATGTTTCACATCGGCCGGTTATAGCGCCACCAGGAGGTCGATCTTTGCAAAACAAATCTTTTGATATTACTCCTACAGATTTTGTCCAAACATCAAGCAAATCGGTACACAGTATCTTTATAGTCATTAAACAAAACGGGTCTTTCAGACTGTTCATATTCCATCCTGATTGGCTAAGATTGGCTTCCAAAGTTTGCAGGAGTGCCCCGTTTTGAACAAAATGCTACAAAATGATACAGTTTATTCTTTGGCAGCGAGAGCCTCCCTGGATAACCTTTTTGACCCCTGCAACATTTGCCCTGACCTGTACGCTGCAGGTGGCGGCGATGACCCCGTCCACGGGGGTCTCTGAGAAGGGGTCAAACATCCGGTCCGACCGCCGCATGAAGTCTGGCTTGAGCAGGTAGCTGAACAACACACACACACACACACACACACACACACACACACACACACACACACACACACACACACACACACACACACACACACACACACACACACACACACACACACACACACACACACACACACACACACACACACACACACACACACACACAGAATGTTATCTTACATGGTCGCGCTCCAGGGCTTACTGATGTGGAGTAAAATACCATTTCATTTCTTTAATGCCTAAGTGCTTTGGAGTCTTGTATTTTGCCTCAGGGAATTAAAAATGCACTAAAAGAAAATTCAGGAGACCTACGCGTCTGTCTGTGTGTGTGTGTGTGTGTGTGTGTGTCTCTGTGCATGCGTGAGGTGTGTATGTGTGTGTGTGTGTGAGAGAGAGAGAGAGAGAGAGAGAGAGAGAGAGAGAAAGAGAGAGAGAGCGAGAGCGAGAGCGAGAGCGAGAGCGAGCGAGCGAGCGAGCGAGAGAGAGAGAGAGAGAATCTAGCCAGTGCATGTGTGTGACAACTCTCATCTCCTCGACTGTGAGATTTCCAGCATTAGCGTTGAAATCTCTTCCCGCAGGGAATGTATTAGGGGCAAGGGATGGGGGCGGGGTGGGGGGGGGGGGGGTGAATGATAGATAAAAGGGGAGACAGGGAGATTTCCAAAGCCGCAGAGATCTCATTGGATCTCAGCGGAGGCGGACAGTGGTGGCCTGCTGGTCGCCGCCGGCAACCGCTAATGAGATGCGACACGCTTTAATTGATGAACGTTGGAGAGTGAGATGGAGGGAGTCAGACGGAGGAGAGGAAAGGTTGGATGAAGAGGGGAATAGAGACGTGAGGACCGCTGCCCTCTCTCTCTCTCACCCGCATGAGCCGTTGTATTCAAACTTCCCCTGGTTCAGTTGCATGGCCAGGTCTGAGAGAGAGAGAGAGAGAGAGAAATTAGTACATACATCAGACAGACACACAGTCCATCAACCGTTAACCAACACACAGTAATTAACCGTTTATTTTTGTTACTTTTGCAGAGAAATAAAATGCCTACTAAAGGGAGAATCCCAGCCTATAAGAGAACTCACATGTTGTTTCTATGGAACTGCACAGCTGAGTCTCTACTTAAGCTGAGTGTCAGAGTCACAGAACTGTAGTAACGATGTCACAAATAGACACATCCTGGAGCGCTATATTTCGGAGGAGAATGTCTCTATGACCAGAGTAAGCTCTATCACAGTGGTCTCCCCAAAATCTCAAAGACATCTCGCAGCTCACCCGTCTGACCACTGTAACGTGGCAGCCAGTGGTCAGATGGGTGGGTGGGCCGCGTGCATTTTCAGCAGGTTTATTTTAACGTCCAATCAATCCAGTGTGCTCCGGCTATGGTTTGTTAATGCTTGAAAGTTTGACTTTATATTTTTGCGGGACATAATATGCTATATCAGGGGTCTTCAACAGGGGGTCCCGGACCCCTAGGGGGTCCTCAGAGTTACGACAGGGGGTCCGACAAATCTTTGTGTGATATGATTTTCTTTTTTTTACATTAACCACTTGAACCCTAGCATCCCTTTTCTGAGGAGAACTTTAGCCAAAAATAGCAGATCTACAAGCTCGCAGCGCGAGGCGTTGTGAGCTTGTAGATCGGCTATTTTTGGCAAAGAGTTATAGGTGTGTAGAGGGAAAAAAGAGCAGTAAAAGTTTATCTGCATTTTATTCAATATAGAGGGGGTCCCTGCTTCATCTCTCTCTCAGCTAGGGGGTCCTTGGCCTGAAAACGTTGAAGACCCCCGTGCTATATATTTATATATAGGTAAAAGGGACATAGTTCTGCTTTAAGTGTTTCGCCAATTATTTTGGCCCACTTGCAATACCCTCGCAGTCCACCAGTAGGGGCCACGACCCACAGGTTGGAAATGGCTGCTCTGTCATATCATTTATTTTTGTATCACTCTGTGTAGCTGTTGCTCGGCCCAGAGGGGAGGAGTCTCTCTCTCTCTCTGCTCTACCCGTGCACCCCTCATGCACTCCTCTCCAGGCCGTGCATATGGCCTGCCACAGGAGGCCATATGGTCCCACCCCTACGCCTCTGGCCCTGACGCAGCAGCTGCGTGTGTGTGTGTGTGTGTGTGTGTGTGTGTGTGTGTGTGTGTGTGTGTGTGTGTGTGTGTGTGTGTGTGTGTGTGTGTGTGTGTGTGTGTGTGTGTGTGTGTGTGTGTCAGGGTCCGCCGTAGCTTGCTGTCCTACCTGGGGTTTGGAAGTTGAGTGGAGAGTGTGTGTGGGTGTGTGTTTAATGTCAATGTTTACTGTAGCGTGCCTTGATCTGGAAGCAGAGTGACAGTGTGTACTGTGTCTGTGTGTGTCTGTGTGCGTGTGCGTGTGCGTGTGTGTGTGTGTGATTATAATTGTGAGGACCAAAAGCATAGTAGAATGTGAGAAATAGACGTTGTGAGGACCATCTTCCTGGTCCACACAAGACAAATTGTTGTTTTTAATCATTAAAAAAGTGATACGTTTACAATTTGAGAAAAAAAAGATTCAGATTGGTGTGAAGGTTTAGGGATTAGAGATAGAGTTATTATACCTGATTTATACTTAGTCGGTGCACGCTGGTGCCGATCTACAAGCTCACAACATGTTGCATCGCGACGTGTCGCATCGCGACGCGTTGTGAGCTAGTAGATCTGCAATGTTTTTCGGCTTTAAGCTAACGGTTAAAAATGCCCCAAACTTTAAAAAATGCCATTCATAAAATCATTGTTGATGACATGTTGATGTCCTCACAAGTACAGTAAAACAACACACACGTGTGTGTGTGTGTGTGTGTGTGTGTGTGTGTGTGTGTGTGTGTGTGTGTGTGTGTGTGTGTGTGTGTGTGTGTGTGTCAGACTCAGGGTTAGGGCCGTAGCGTGCTGTCATACCTGGGGTCTGGAAGTTGAGCGAGACCATCTGGCAGCCTGCGTTCCAGAAGATCTGAGGCATGTAATTACTGGAGTCCACGCGTCCTCCTTTGGGGTAGATACGACTCATCTGACGCTTGTTGTAGCTGCACTCGCAGTTGAGGAAAAACACACACACTGTCCCAAGTAGCCATGTCACATGTGTGTCTGTCTGTGCATGCATGTAATGGGTGCATTGTGTAATGTATGTGCATGTGTAACGCCTGAGTTATATCGAGTTGCAAGCGGGTGTCACGCACCAAAAATAGCGGATCTACAAGCTCACAACTAGGTACAACTCTTAACCACTTAACACGTCGACTGCCATTGACGTCTATAGAAGTCATTTTAAATCCATCACAAGCTCACGGCGCGGTTGTGAGCTTGTCGATCTGCCATTTTCTGCGAAAGCTTTCCGCACAATATGGATGCTGGGGTTTAAGTGGTTAAGTGTATCTGTCTAGGTGCCTGTGCATGTGTGTGCATGTAGATTTATGCACACATGTGTGCGTGAATGTGTGCATGCATCAAACAGACCACGGGGCTATTTTTAGGGCGGAACAGCTTGGGCCAAGCAGCCCCACTGGAGAGAGTGCTCAGAAAAGTGTGTGTGTGTGTGTGTGTGTGTGTGTGTGTGTGTGTGTGTGTGTGTGCGCGTGTGTGTGTTGTGGAAAGTACTAGTCACATGGTCATGTCCCGTCAATCAGTTCTAAACTAGGTGACCCAAATCTTAAAACTTCAAATGAAACTTTTTTTTGCATTAATGTATGTCCTTGTAGATCTCCAACATGTCAGCTTCTGTACAACTATTAAGCAGATGCTGGTACGCTCGCACTATATGTGTTTCTTAACCGCTTGTCAATTCTAATATTGTTTTATGTATTATTATGTTTATTCTCTATACTGCAAGGCACCTTGAGCCACATTCTGATATAAATGCAGTTTATTATTTTAGATTAGATTAGATTCAAAACAATCCAGAAGTAGAATGTTGCTGACGGAAGGATACTTGACGAACTCTATAGCGTTGGTTTTCAGGTAGCCCAGGCCTACGGACTCGTTGAAGGATGACATGTTGTGATGGATGTTCTTCTCTGAAAGACACAGGAAAATAAAAAACACTGTAAGATGTGGAGAAAATTGTGCCTGGATTCACAAACAGTGGTATCAAAAGTATAAATATAAAATATTTGGAATATTTTTGAAATATTTTAACAACACAAATCTTGTGTCGGCGGTCCCTGGCACAAAATATTTTCAGGCGGGGGTCTCCGGACAAATAGAAATGAATTTCGGGGGTCCTTGACATGAAAGTGTTTGAGAACCACTGGTTTAAACAACATGAGGGAAGCAAGCCCAAATAAGCAACTACACTTTAGAAACAAGCCCAAATAAAAATACGCAACCCGCAACTCACCAATATTTACAAGGGACTTGTAAAACACTAAATAATAAGCAGATATGGCAACACTGATGTCCACATGAAGGCGAACCCTTATTACCTTCTGCTTGGTCAAAGCTCTGGAACTTGACGGGCTGAGCGTAGTTGACCATGGCGGACAGGACAGGGTGGATGTTGGTGGTGGCTCCCACGTAGGTGTACTGGGCGATCAGAGCCTCCTCTGTGTCCTCCGGTACCTCCGGCACGCCCTACACGGGACACACAGACTGGTTTCAGTGTTGTGAGAGGAACAAGCAGACAGGTCTACGAAAACAAGCCCAAAAGAAGCGACCGCAGGTCGCATGATCACACAGACACAGGGGGGTTCCAAGCAAAATGTAATAATGTGTGTGTCGTTGCCTTTTTGTTGTCCCCCTCTGATGCTTCAGAGATATCTGTAGCGTCTGTCGCTTCGGAAGCCTCTGTCACCTCATCATCTGTGGCCTGTTCTCACGCACAAACGCACGCACACACACACACACACCGACACACACCGACACACACACACACACACACACACACACACACACACACACAGCACCTTAAGAACACTGTTCTTGATGCAGCTTCTTATTTTACCTGTTACAGTACGTGCACATATGATGCTAATGTTAAGAAATGGACATACCTAAATATGATGCTAATGTTCTAATCATGTGCATACCTGCTACTACACACGCTATCTGTATATATCGTTGCTGTCGGGCAGAAACCTCATATCTCCATATTCTAGCGTTTTGTGTTTTTTCGTAAATTAACGCCCTACTTGATCATACTACAGCGTCACACAAAAGTATTAAAAGTAGCAGATCTACAAGCTCAAAACGTGGCGCGAAGCGACACGTTTTGAGCTTGTAGATCTGCTACTTAAGCTGATATATGTATACAGCTTTGATTATTTGAGCTGTTTCCATCCTGTGTTTTTTTTACTGACCTCTCCCGCTCTACCCTATACCTCTATCCTCTCTCTTGTCACGAAAATCACAGAATGATGGAGCGCGCACACGCATAAAATAATTCCACCCACTTCTTTATGCCTGTAAGCCACTGTGCTGTGACAATAAAGCTGATTCTGAGACTTAGAGAGACAGGAGGTGTTGCGACACACATTGGTCGCCGTCCGTTTAGCTCCGCCCACCTTCTTGATGCTGTTGTTGCGCTCGTCAACAGCGTTGCCCTGGGAGACGGTGCTGGCATCCTCTGACGGGCTGATCTGAACCTCACAGTTCACCTCCTTCTCCTCGCACTCCTTCTCTCCTACGCGCACACACACACACACACACACACACACACACACACACACACCAGTGTTAATTTTGACATCAAATTTTGGTTTTAGTCGTATTCTTTTGAATAAAATTCCATTAGTTTTAGTCATATTTTAGTCATCTGAAATGTTTTAGTTTTAGTCTAGTTTCAGTTGACTAAATATCACTAAATCTTCAATATAGTCACAGTTTGTGTCATCATAGCTTGGTTTTTATTTAGTCTTTATTTAGTTTTCGTCATAGTTTCAGTCGACAAAATGAACACACAGTGACTACTACAGAACCGACCCCCCTAGGGACCCCAACCCACAGTTTGAGAACCGCTGGACTAGATCAACGCGGATCATTTTAATGTGTAGGGAGCGAGGTCACGACAGTGAAAGAGTGTGGTTTCACAATTACCAAGGGCAAGCACGTAGGGAAAAAGGTTAATGGTCTAATTCGTCCCTGCTGAGCACAACTGAACCTCCATTGCCTGCATGGTGCTGAACCCATGCTGCTACCCATAATGCCTTTCATCTCTAGACAGTGCAACGGGAATGGATACTAAAAGCAGGTGAGAGAGAGAGAGAGAGAGAGAGAGAGAGAGAGAGAGAGAGAGAGAGAGAGAGAGAGAGAGAGAAGAGAGAGAGAGAGACAGAGAGAGAGAGAGAGAAAAAGGAAAACTGGAATGGCTGTTTGGGGTGTTACTGTCTCCACTGAGGATGGGTTGACTGAACCCCAGTCAAGTCTGCTTCTTAATTTCATTCATTCATGTAACCTCTATTTATTTACTTTTTTTCCCCAACTGTTTCATTTATTTTATGTGTGATGTCTATTATTTGCCTGTACTCTATGGACCCCCTGAGTGTCTAGAATAAAGTTAGAATAAAAAAAAAAAAAGAAACATATTCATATTCATTCAGTATAAAGTATTGACTCTGACCGTTCTCGGTCTCCTCCTCATTCTCCTCTCCCAGGATGATGGCAGGTGTGTTTGTCTCCCCCGCCTCCATGTGCTTCTTAAAGGACTCCAGCTGCTCTGTAACACACACACACACACACACACAGACACACACACACACACACACACACACACACACACACACACACACACACACACACACACACACACACACACACACACACACACACACAGTGTGAACGCACAATTCAACGGTTATATGCTGTAGTTACTGAAAGCATGATGCAGTAAACAGTATCTGCCAGGCGGTGGCGCTGTGTACATACTCTGTTCTACTTCGGGTTTCAGCCGTTTGTTTTTGATGAGGATTTTGCGTTTGAGGTCAATCGGCGAGGGTAGAGCTCGCCCGGCCTCGATCTGCAGCAAACAAAACGGAGACACTCATACATTAACTAATCTCCAGTGGTGGAAAAAGTACTCAAATGTTTTACTTAAGTAAAAGTATCAATACTGCATTGTAGAAGTACTCTGTTACAAGTACAAGTCTGGAATTAAACATTTACTTGAGTGAAAGTACAAAAGTATTGGTATCAAAATGCCAAAAGTAAAAGCGCTAAAATGTTTGAAAATATGCGACGCGTTGTGAGCTTGTAGATCGGCTATTTTCAAATAGCCTAGGTATAAAATAGGGCTAAAGTGGTTAATGTATGTTTTATAATGTAATGATTTATATCTGCAAAGTAAAAAGTTTCAAATCATTGTAGTGGAGTAAAAGTACAATATTTGCCTCTGAGATGTAGTGGAGTGGAAGTAAAAGTATTGACAGTTGGAAACACTCCACTAAAGTAAAAGTACCTCAAACTTGTACTTAAGTACAGTACTTGAGAAATTGTGCTTAGTTACTTTACACCACTGCTAATCTCGTCCAATCAGAATAAACCTATAGAGAATGATTGACACAGGGTAGAGCAGGAAGTGAAGCACCCACCGGGTAGCCCTCCAGAGGCTGTTTGAGAAGCAGGTCACCAAAGATCTCCTCACAATACTTGGCCATCTTATACTGCTGAGGTTTACTGCAAAACATAAACCACAACATTATACACACACACACACACACACACACACACACACACACACACACACACACACACACACACACACACACACACACACACACACACACACACACACACACACACACACACACACACACACAATGATTTGAATTTGAGTATTAAAAGTGTCTCTACATACAAGAATGGTACTGTTGCTCACTCTGTCCACAAGAGAGCAGTATATGTTCTGTTTAAGTGGTGCATAGCAGTGATTCTAAAAAATGTTTTATTTCAAGGACCCCCAGATTGATATGCATTAGATTAGGCCATGGATCCCAATCTCTGGGACCCCAATCCAAACCTCAGTATTATTTTAACTTTAAGAGTGTACAAATGGAACCAAATGGACTGCTAACCCTTTAAGACCGGGAGAAGCATCTGTGTCATTTTTTGATTTGACCTAAAAAGCATTATTACAAGTAAGACGCGCGAACGCTGGAAGCGAACGCAGCTCGAAAATAACAATAAGAAGAATAGAAAGGAATGAGCAATTACTTGCCATCCGGCCTGAAATATGCACAAATGACATGGAATTCTTAGATATCCCAATAGATGAACTCGTGTAGATGCTTGTAGATGTGTTATTTTTGACTGTCGCTGCTATATCTTTCTCAGAGGAGTGTAATGAGTCACCCAGGGGCACAGGCGAATTTCAGCCACACTGTAGTGCATGCAGGCAATGAGAGCGTGACTCACATGGGGGCAGCCAATGAGAGCGTGAGTGACATGGGGGCGCGGCTGCACACATACTGCACACAGACAGACACACAAGCCGAGCCGAGTGTCATAGTATGCTCCACTTGGTCGGAGGCGCGCCGCGCCTCTTCCGCGTTCGCAATCATTATTTATCAAGAATATCAGAAATAAAAGAGAACTAGAAAAAGTGCTCCTCGGAGCACAGGTCTCCGCCAGGTCATGTAGGTTATTGGGGGCCAGCAATGTTGATGGAATATGAAGAATCGAACAGATCCATCTAGATCACATGACTATAGAGATAATGTGTACCGATTTGCATGATGTTTAGTAGGAGTAATATATAAAGAAAAGTGTTTTGCAAAAATTGGCCTCCTGGTGGCACTATAATAGGGCAATGTCAAAAGGGTGGCCTTTGTTCCTCAACGTAGTGCGAATGTGTGCATGCAAAGTTTCACCGCAATCGGACGCTGCGTTCATGATGTGAGGCATTTTGTTCAAAACGGGCCACTCCTGCAAACTTAAAGGTAGGGTAAGTGCTTTGTTTTGGATACATGTTTTTTTTGTTAAAAAGGTTAAAGTACTATATACTGATAGTAATCATTGCTACATAGCGTTTGTTCGGCCACAGGGGTCTCTCCAGCTCTTTAGTAAAGAGAATATAGTAAATCTTCAGGTAGGTGACAACATTTAAGCCAATCAGGAGAGAGCACTGAACATGCATTTTCTGTTTAATAAAGAGCTGGAGAAATATTGGAGACTCCTTTTACTGAACAAACACTCTATCTATAGCAATGAGTACTATCAGAATATAGACCCATTTTGCAATTATTTGAATAATTACAAATCACTTACCCTACCTTTAAGATGTCAATCTTAGCCAATCAGGATGGAATATGAAAAATCTAACGACTATAGAGATTATGTGTACCAATTGTGTACCCCTCTTCTGGGGGCACAATTCAGATGGGGGTCCGCGGCCAAATACATATCAATATGGGGGTCCTTGGCACAAAACAGTTTGAGAAACACTGTATTACAGTGTAAATCCAACAGAGTGACTGACAATCGCCCTACCAACCTGCAGTGGTTCTCAAAGGACAGGATGACAGGGTAGTCTGCTGTGACGAACGCTGTGTCTCTGATGGCTTGGATGACATCCTGGCGGACAGAGGAAGAGGAAGGGCACAAGAAGGGACAAGAAGAGGAAGCAGAGAAAAGTTGTGTAAGATGCAATATCAATATATCAACACAAGGGGGCAGACCTACATCATGAAACAACAGCTCACTGAACGTCTGAAATTCCGCAGTGTGAGATTTGTTGTTGTTATCCGTCTGAGTGTGAATGTTTTGTTCGGTCTGTCTGTCTGTCTGTCTGTCTGTGTGCGTGTGTGTGTGTGCGTGTGTTTGTGCGTGTTCACCTTGAACAGGATGTCCGTACACATGGCCTTGCCGTGAGTGATGATTGGTTCCTGGTCTTCACCTTTCCCATCCCAGCAGTCTAACTCCACACATCTGACAACACACCACGTCACCGTGTGAGAAATCCATTTCAGTACAAGAATGTGACAACATTACACTGTATGTGTTGAATGTGTGTCTTTGGCTGTGCATGACGCCCGACCTACACCACATTTTTCAAAGCGACACTCACACACGCGCATGATATACGCACACACACACTTTTAGATCCAGTCCTATTTTAAAGCCTGCCTGGCTCGGGTATCCGCCCCCCCTGGTGTAGCCGGTATAATTGATATCAATTGGATCTTTCCAAACGCACTGTCCGGCGTGCGCAGTAAATTCCACGCATACGCTCGCTTTGAAAAGCCTGGTGTAGTTCTGGCGTGCGGCAACAGACGGGTGACAAATCAAAAGGGGGAAAGAAAACAACATAAAGTGTCTTAGTAAGGTATTGGGTCACCCACACGCTGCCAGAATAGCTTCTAAGTGCCTTGGCACAGATTCTACAAGTGTCTGGACCTCTGCTGGAGGAATGGAACACCAGTCTAACAAAACATATTCCCTCATTTGGTGTTTTGATGATAATGGTGGTGGTGTGGTGTGGTGGTGTGGTGGGGAGCTCTGTCTAATACATTGGGTTGAGATCTGGTGACTGTGAAGGCCATACTACAGTATATGATTCACAGTATTTTCATGCTCATCAAATGATTCAATCTCGTGCCCTGTGGATGGGGGAATTGTCATCTTGGAACCGGCCACTCCCATCGGGATAGAAATGTGTCATCATAGGATAAAGGTTTTCACAGACTAACTTTGTGGTAATTTGCAGGGATTTGTCAACAGAGTGTTCTTGCTGACACAGTCTGATCATGTCCTGCATTGACATTCTCAGTCACCCGAGAAAGAAACCTGAGAAGAGTTGCTCTTTCCCCCCTACATCCTCCTATCCTCCTACAATTCGACAAAGCTCTGTGCGGGTGGCGAGACCAAAATCTCTTCTGCCCGGTTCTCCTCAGTGGCTGGAGCAATTGATCTGAATTTGCACACAGCCATTGACAATTACCATGTGCACGGAACAGCGAAGCCCGTTTTTCCGCTTTCCCCTTAATGTCAGCTGTTTATTAGCGTTTTTGTGTTCGCTGGCTCCCGGGTTGCCAGATCATGTGCGCATATCCCCCCACGGGTATGGTCTAGTATTCATATATTCACTGATGTCTTTCCCATAGATCAAAATGCAGATGTCACTTTTAGTCACTGTTCCTATTGAAACACTAGCCAGTTGAGTCTTTGTGACTGATGATCCCGCCATCTGTGCCCCGATAATAACAAACCGTCTCTCATTGTCACAGCTTCTCCTCTCGCCATCAAAAATCACAATCAACTGCCTGTGTCTGCTTAGCATTTTTATACATGCCAGAGCACGATAGGATGTTAATTACTTGACTGAATTATTCAGTACTCCTGTGTGGAAGCATCTGCTTTCATTATGTTTCTCCACTCAATTATTCAGGGTTTTTCCCTTAAATTTTTCACCCACATACTATGCAAACACACACACACACGCACACACACACACACACACACACACACACACACACACACACACACACACACACACACACACACACACACACACACCACTTTAACCATATTTTATACTTTTGGCTATTAAAAAATAGCAGATCTACAAGCTCATAGCTATGAGCTTGTAGATCTGCTATTTTAGAAAAATCGTGGAAATGTGCGCAAATCTTTATATATAAAGATTTATAATTATATATATATGTATATTTTTTTTAAGCAAACATTTTAACTCAAATATTTGCTTCTGGGGGTCCCTGGCACAAAATATTTTGGGTCCGCAGCCAAATACATATCAATTTGGGGGTCCTTGGCATGGAAAAAAAGTTTGAGAACTACTGGTTTCTATAGTACCTGCAACCAGACAGCAGCACCTGGCGATAGATCTCCACCGCCGACTTCCCTCCGAACTGTCTCCCGGTCAGGTAGGTGTTGTGGGACGAGCTGATGAAGTAGTGGGCCAAAGGCTGGTCCATCTCCTGGTACAGCTCCAACCGGTCCAGGAACACCGGGGCGTTCTCGTCTGACATCAGGTACCGGCAAAAGCCGTCACTCGACATGTGGCCTGCAGGAGGAAGAGATGCACATGATGATGAA
>NC_139953.1:13139394-13174394 GCF_963454915.1 Gymnoscopelus microlampas
CTTTATTGTACTGTCATTTAATAGGACCAGCCTCCATTTCCGCTGTACTCAAGGCTATTATGTTTCGTTAAGAAGTACCATAAAATGACTCTTGTATCCTAGCAACCATGTCTTTGATGTCAGTACCACCCTACAGTACCTACACTCTTATCAGGACAAGTTCAAATGGAACTATTTTATGCGGTTCTTTGTAAAGAGACCAAATGGATTTTTAAAGAAACTCTTGGTTCCATAAAAAAACCTTTTAGGGGCCATTATAGACAAGTGAATTTTATGCATACCTATGCCTTCTGCCTTTACGCACCTTTATTCTCCATTGCTGCTAAAGATAGCGTACCAGCCTTAATTGAGATGTATCACACCTGCCATTTTAACTGAACTTTTAACTTTATTTATTTATCTATATTTTTCTTATTTTTATATATTTTGTACTTAAAGCGGCACATTGTAACTTTGTTTTAATGAATACAATGTAATTTTGTCCATCCGTATGGTAGAATATGTTAATACGAACTACAATTGGGACGGTTGTATTTTGTCTCTTCTACTGAGACATTTATGACCGTGTCAAAGGTCATATCTCACAGGATCTGACGCGAATTTTGACCTGATGGTCAAGATTACATTCATCCCCTGAGCAAGCAGATATAGGCTCTATTAGTTCAATGGTAAAAAATGCCAGCACTTGCGCAGGTTCAAATCCAGGGGTAGAGGAGGAAAGTCGCATAGTGTAGTTTTAATTGCATCCAGTATTATTTCCTTTATTATCTGTAGCAGTTTTTGCGGAACATGCCACACCTAATATTTGATCTTTAGAGCCATATATAGAAGCTCTTTTGGTAAGAATAGAGTATGGTGTCATACATTGTGGTAAGAATACAGTATGGTGTCATTCTTTGGGTTGGCGATGCCAAATGGCACAAAGGAAAGGAATCTGACCTTTCCACTGGGCAGACCCAACTCCTTCAAAGCCTGGAAGATCCCCTTCTCTGTTTTCCCTGAAGCAAAGGTCCGCGTGATACTGCAAGAGACAGACAGACAGACAGACAGATAGAATACCAGAAGAAAAGTGTAGAAGGGGGGAGGGAGAGAGAGAGAGAATACCAAAAGGAAAGGAGAGAGAGAGAAAAGAGAGAATACCAAAAAGGGGGGGGGAGAGAGAGAGAGAGAGAGAGAGAGAGAGAGAGAGAGAGAGAGAGAGAGAGAGAGAGAGAGAGAGAGAGAGAGAGAGAGAGAGAGAGATGGGGGAGAGGAAGGGGAAGAAGAAAGATTACCACAAAAAAAGATTTAGAGAAAGAGAAATAGAGAGACAAAAAGAGAAAGAAAACATCAAAAATAGTGAGAGAAAGGGGAGAGAGGTAGAGAGACATAAGTAGAGTGCTGTTTGGTTGTGTTTCAGATTAACAGTAGAACTGATCCAAGCTCAACTCACCCTCTGACTGGAATCTTCCCGTTGACATTTGTCAGAAAACACATCCGCATCCAACTGAAGCAGGGAAAACACGCACGCACGCGCACGCACGCATGCACGCACGCACGCACGCACGCACACACACACACACACACACACACACACACACACACACACACACACACACACACACACACACACACACACACACACACACACACGCAGAGTCAAACAACAAAAGCAGTTAAGCTGTGTCATCAAATCATGTGACATGATGTAAGGTTACTGTATGTGTTGTGATGTGTATATCTTTCTTTTGTTTTACATTTCTACCAGAAAAGTAATAATGAAAACATCATTGAATAGTATGTAAGTGTGTGTGTGTGTGTGTGTGTGTGTGTGTGTGTGTGTGTGTGTGTGTGTGTAGCACTCACTGTTTCTTGAGGCAGGTCATGGGACAAACATTGTTGGCCTTGAAGTTGTGAATGACTGACCTCAACCCCTCCGTCCACTTCTACAAACACACACACACACACACACACACACACTGTGTTAAGTGTTTATACGAGTTGGAGCCTTGAGTTGTAAACACAAGCAAATGAACTGCATTTGTGATCATTCCTGGACCAGTATACACACATACAGTATATAACGCGCACACACACACACACACACACACACACACACACACACACACACACACACACACACACACACACACACACACACACACACACACACACACACACACAGTGATGGTGAGCTAAATATGTTGAGAGCAAACAAACAGCTGCCGTAGACAAGGTCTGCTGCTGTTCTGGACAGGAGTGCCCCCCCCGCTCACTGTTTCTCTGACCGTCTTCCCCATCTCTCTCCATCTGGCTGGCTTTTCCCATGCCAGGAATAAACTAAAGATATCATCACTGTTGGGTGGAAACAAAACTGATACTTTTCAGGAAATTTAAAAAAAATGTACCCCTGTTCCAAAGGATCCAATGTACTTATTACGTAGTCACAAGCTCTTGTGGCTTTTCATTGGGTGGCGTGCGTTTGTGTGTGTGATATGTGTGTGTGTGTGTGTGTGTGTGTGTGTGTGTGTGTGTGTGTGTGTGTGTGTGTGTGTGTGTGTGTGTGTGTGTGTGTGTGTGTACAACGAAATACTAGCTGTGAGCCATATCAGTGACATACCAGCCGAACAGCTTTCTAGGAAACACAAATGTCACAATGACCCAAAAATCTGGTATGTATCCCTCATTGATATTCCAGCCTCATTTCTTTCGCCCCCGGATTGTATTCACGTTTGTTCTCCATTTAGCCCAAGGTTTGATGGAGCCATCCATCTTCCAGACAGACCTCGGGTCTGAGAGAAATATTACACTCTCCTCAGTCAAAGGTCCCCAAAGAGCTTTTCTTTTCTGTGTCTGGCTTTCTTATCTTTCAATTACGGCTGAGCCGCTGTAAGCCCACCCTGGATTTTCACAAAATAATAAGAACAGAGCTGCCTTTTTGCCTGTTATTTGTTATCGTTGTCTCTTTTTCTTTCTTTCATCTTTTTAGCTGTCACTCAATTTTTGGGGGTTTGCGTTGAGATAAGGAAGATTTTTCTTCATGTGACAGACAACGATAGCTTGAAGCACTGAGTCAGGATTGGGTTTTAGAGACTAACCTCTTAAGACCTTTTTTATACTATTTAGACATTTTTTAGGGGGTCCTTGACCAGTGTTGGGGGCTCTTTACTCAAAAAAACGAATATATTACTCAAAACTCAAAATAATATTATTAGGCTACTATATTTATTACTCATTACTTAACTTTTCCATTACACCTCACACAATTAGTAATTGCATTCTTTCAACAAAAAAATCGGACTCTTCATGTACAACACTAGCAGTTTTTAGGCTGTAGGCTTGATCCCAGTCTACCTAGCTGGTTACTGACCAACAACAACACACACTACCACGGAATGAAAGTAAACAACACGCAAATCAATTTTGGGAAAATAATAATCAATTACTTTAACTTCTGGGAAAAAAGTAACTGTGAGTAATTCGTTATATTACTTGTTACTGGAAAAAAGTACATTTTTTCCATTACTTTACTCTCATTACTTTCCAACACTGTCCTTGACATTTGAAACCAGTGCTCTAATGCCCGAAATAGGTACGCCAGGTTGAAATTGCTTAAATAAGGTCTGTCTGTGTGTGTGTGTGTGTGTTTGGGGGGGGGGATAATTTGTGACGTCGGACTGATATAATTTATTTCCACCAGGCCAGACCAATCCATCCCAGAAAATAGCGCATTAATCTGTCTGAATGTGATATTTATAGGCCAGTAGCAAAAATGTGTCCATGATGTGGAAGACTGCAGCCAGGGGTGTTTGTAATGTGCTACTGTATAGAGAGAGAGAGAGAGAGAGAGAGAGAATGCGAGAGACTGTGAGAGAGAGAGAGAGAGAGAGAGACTGCGAGAGAGGGAAGCTGAGGCAGAATGAGAGAAGGAGAGCGACAGAAAGACAGAGGGGGGCCGAGGGTGAGAGAGAATGATGGAGTGAGAGGGGACAGATTGAGTGACGGAGAGAAAGAGAGAGAGGAGGAAAAGGCAGAGAGCTGAGCAGCCACACAGAGAGAGGGAGAGTGACTCACTCCAAACATCACCATTCAAGAGAGCAAGGCAAGACCCCCTCAGCTGCGTGCGTGCGTGCGTGCGTGCGTGCGTGCGTGCGTGCGTGCGTGCGTGCGTGCGTGCGTGTGGTGGAAAAAGTACTCAGATATTGTACTAAAAGTAAAAGTAAGTAAAAGTAGCAATACCACAATATAAAAAATACTCTGTTACAAGTAAAAGGCCTGAGTTCAAAATGTTACTTGAGTAAAAGTACCAAAGTATTGGCATCAAAATGTACTTAAAGTACCAACAATAAAAGTACTAAAATGTTTGAAAATAGCCTAGGTATAAAATATGGCTAAAGTGGTTAATGTATGTTTTACATTATAATAATTGCAAAATAATTAGTAACTAAAGCTTTCTAATAATTGTAGTGGAGTAAAAGTACAATATTTGCCTCTGAGCTGTAGGGGAGTAGAAGTAAAAGTATTGAAAATTGGAAATACTCCAGTAAAGTAAAAATACCTCAAAATAGTACAAAAAAAAAGTACAGTACTTGAGTAAATTTACTTAGTTACTTTACACCACTGCCGTGCGTGCGTCACATGAACCACTGACCTAGCGACGCACTCCAGTCTCAACTCAATATTGCGTTGGCTTATGGTGTATGAATGGTGGAGTGAATGACGAGGTACTGTCATTAAAAGGACCGTGTCGTCGTCTATTGTCTATCAGCTTGGTTATTGTGCTGACAATGCGTCACGAAAAGCGACACACTGATCAGTGTGTCCAGGTTGGTTCCAGCAGCCATTATTAGCTGGGTTGTTGCTTGGGTGAAAAAGGCTCTCTCTCTCTCAAAGTACATTCAACACTCAAGCTCAATTTATCGTCTCTGTCGAGTGGAAACCTCATATGTCCAAAACTGTTACTTTTCAGGATTCAAATTCAAAGACAGCAAAAGATCTACAAGCTCAAAACGCGTCGCTTCGCGCCACGTTTCGAGCGTGTACATCTGCTACTTTAGATACTTTTGTGTGACGCTGTAGTATGATCAAGTAGGGCATTAAATTACGAAAAAACACCCAAGTTAGAATATGGAGTTAACACATCGGGTGCCGAACACGGTCTGAACCGTGTGTTTACATAGTGGCGCTTCGGTGCCGAACACGGTCTGAACCGTGAGTTTAGTCTTTTTGTTTTTTTCGTTTTTCTCCGCGCGGGCGGGGCTAGAGCAGCTCTGGGAGCACCCATTGTAATCCTGCGAAGGAAGTGCCAGATCGCTCACCGGAAACCCATTTTTTTTCCCCATCCGCTTCCTGTCTATTTCCTACTTTGAAACGCCTATATCTCCGAATCTGTTTCCTGTGGGGAAAACCGGTCATGCGCGATGCGCGATCCCCCCCGTTGTAACTCGCGAGGGGAATGTTATGGTTCCAGGCTGTAGCCAGGCTCATGGCACAACATGAATCGATGCTTTTTTTTGCGTGGATTTGCTTGTAACGCACGCGGAAGCTTTAAACAGCAAAGCAAAGTCAATGGGGAGAATGCTGGCACCCACGGTAAGTTGTTATGAAAAAATGCTGGCACCCGATGTGTTAAGAGGGTTCTAGGCTGCCCTAGCGTGTCTGATATCTGGTCTAGAGGGGCGGGTTCAAAATCTCCGGAGAAAAAATCTGTGAGATGCCATTGGTTCACCGATCTGTCCGTCAGCCCATGCCCCTCCTCCTCCCCAATGTGCAGCATTGAGAGCCCTGACGTCACAACATTTGAAGCGACGCCCGCTGCACTCTGGTTGGTTGGGGAAATGAAACACTTCCTATTCCAGGAACGTCAACAGGCTGGTCCATAGACATATAAAGGTAGACGCCTCCTTCGGCTCTCAAGCTTTCGTATCTCGGGCGCGCTTCCTTGTTCCGCAGGGCTAGCCTTCCACTTCCTTCCGCTTCAGCAGGGCAAGCTGGAAAACTTCCGTGTGCGTCACAGAAGGGGGCGTTCGGTAGGCCAATCAGAGGCAGGTGGGGCGGGTCTTTTCTTAAGAGGCAGCCGCGCAGCAGCTAGTCAGTTATACGTGCTGTGATTGGCCAGTAGTTAACGCGATGTGATTGGTCAGTAGTCAAACAGCCCTGCGGAAGAGCCTTGTATTGAGATACCAGTCGCTACAATGAACTGCAGAGTTCTGCGTCAAAGAACTGATCTACACTCCTAACAACACGGTTTGTCTGCGAGCGATAGTGTTGTTGCGATACGGGAGTATAAACGAGAAATCGTTCACTGAGGAGCAGCTGAACAAACAGGTTGATCATCTTATCTCATGTGTGTGTGCTGTTATTTACCCTGGCCGTCTCTGGGCTCTCGGCCACCATGTACATGAAGCTGAGGTTGACCAGGTCCGTCCCGCTGCAGATGCAGATCACACAGCCCTCCAGGTCTGCCTCCGTCTTCCCCACGGCCTCGAAGGACGACAGAATTTTAGGGTCCTGAATGATGGAGGGGGAGAGAGAGAGAGAGAGAGAGAGAGAGAGAGAGAGAGAGAGAGAGAGAGAGAGAGAGAGAGAGAAACGTTGAAATATGGAGATACAAGGTTTCGAGTCATCCAACAAAAATGAACACACACAACCCAATGAAACACTCCCTTTTGATGTTTTAAATCTAATTGAGTCACCGTGTGTCCACCATAGGGACCAGTGACGCATCTCTGCTTGAATGACTGCATGGCAGGCAACAGGCTTCAGGCGCGGCCGCGCGGGGCCTCCTTTCAAACATGGCCGTGGGCGGTTCATTGAATTAGCCTGGCGGCGTAACCATGTTAAAGCTTTAGCTGCTGTCGCGTGTTTGCTGGAAGAGCCTTCCAGCAAACAGCAGGCAGGTTGTGGGGGCCGTAACGTACAGTACGTGCACTGCCGGGCGTTAGCGCTCAGCAGGGTTCACACGTACACAAAGGGTGCGCAGGAATATATAGTCGCTGTCGGAAAAAGAAACCTCTTATCTCCATATTTATTTTATTTTTTTCGTAAATTAACTGCACTCAAGTACTTGTAAGTACATTTCTTGTAACTTGTAACTTGTAACTTGTAAGTACATTTCTTTTGTATTTTTACTTTCTTCAGTATTTATAATTTTCTACTCCTCCACTACATCACTGAGGAAAATACTGTACTTTTACTCTTACTTACTTACTTTTTAGATTTTTTTACTAAACATACATTAACCACTTAAGCTCTATATTGTTTTCGGCTATTTGAAATAGGCGATAAGCTCGTAGCATTGCCCTGCAATGTGAGCTTGTAAATCTGCTATTTTCAAAAGATTTGTATACATTTTGAACACTTGAAATGGGGCATTCTGCATAATGAGTACTTTTACTTTTGATACTTAAAGTATATTTTGATGCCAATACTTTTGTAGTTTTACTAAAGGACTTTTACTCGTAACATGTAGTGTTTCTGTGGTAAGTGTGGTATTGATACTTTTACTCAAGTAAAACATTTGAGTACTTTTCCCACTGCTCATTAGGAACAGGCGACCATGTGGACGTTGCCCTCGGCTGCTGTCAGGAGGCCTAATTTAGCCCTCATGGCGCCCCACACCGCATCAGGACATGATACCGCCGGCGCTGAGCACAATCAGTCAATATTTAATACACGTGTTTGTGTGTGGCCTACATCAAACACAGCTGATTAGCTGCCATCTGTGTGGGGAACAGTTTCATGCAGCTATGGTCGCTGAGCACACGCTCATCATGACTTCTTTATTATTAGCGGGGATGACAGCAGTCATTTTGATAGAGACCTTACATTGTGGAAATCTATGGTCTTTTTTTCAAATATTACTTAATATCGTGTATCGTATCTTATCGTGAAATTAGTGTATCGGCACACCCCATTCATCAATGATGAACACATTCACTGCCACTGATGTAAAAAACGTAATTTATTTTGATCAAATACATAAATATTTAAATATATATATTTCCGTTTTTCTCACACAGAACCCAAGAAATCGTGATCCGAAGATTTGCTGCTACATTCACTTCTTGGTTAACTTATTACTTAAAAATCCTGTATCTCGGCTCCTGTGTAATGTTTTTTTGGCCGAGACATACTATTTTCAAAGGCGTATAAAAGCAAACGGGAGGTCGCGATGACATTTTTTTTTCAGTGAAACCCTCTGTGATTAGCAACCATCAGGGGATCGATCATACTGGAGATAAATATTCTGTGACTACTTCAAAAGGTATGAAAATCGAAAAAATCGCTGGCAGTGGGTGCACGCAGCCAGAAATAAGTCTGGCAGTGAAAGAGTTAAGAAAGTTAAATGGATGATAAAATGAGAAGCTTCAAGAATCATGAGAAATGGTGCCATGGAAAGGCTAGGTTACAAAGAGGTGTCGTTTAAAGCTTTTTAACAGAAGCCTTCCTCTCTAATCTATTCTCTTTCACATAATTGTGAAAGCGTCACATCATTTGGAAGCCTAATTGAAGACAGCTGCATATCCACTTTCCTGTTGGGGTATTGTTATGCAAATCCAGCAAGCCTGCAGTAGAGGATCTAAGTATTAAAAATGTGTCACTGGGAATAACAATAATCCTTTGTCATTGCACATAGACCCATAAATAACTAAAACGAAGACTTGTTTGTGGTAGTTTTGACAGCCCGTCTCAACGCGGACGACCCACAGCCTTCTATTTGTCCTCTGTGGCGGTGGAAAAACAAGCCTTTCGGGCGTGTCTTCTCCTCCGCGTCATCGGCGCCCATACCCTAGGTGGGGTTGGCGAAAGGGCCTACTCTGTGTGGAGTTTGCATGTTCTCCCCGTGTCTCTCAGGGTAGTTAATACCCTCACAAAAACATGTAGTAATCCTGGTCGCTATACCGCCTCCCCCATGACAGCCGGGGCGAATAACGTGTTCCTTCCACGCGCTACGACCAACCAGGGCAACTCTCCCCTGTCAGGTGACAAGAAGGTCAGTTGGCTCTCATGCATTGAAGGAGGCATGAGCTCGGCCCTGGGCTCCCTAGGCTGGTGGGGGGAGTGTAGTGCCCAGGATCACTTAGAAAATTGGCAGCGGGTGAAAAAAGGGTTACAAAATTGTGGGATAAAAAAAATGAAAAAAAAGAAACTTCCTATCTCCATATTTTAACTTTTTGTAATTTTTGGTAATTTAATGCCCTACTTGCTTTTGATGTTTTTGTCAGTTTTGGACAAATAAGGTTTCCACCCGGGCAGAGACGATATGAAGGAGTTAATGTTTAATGGCGACGTAAAAAAAACGCAGAGCGAGACGTCCCCGCCAGTCCCCGGTCGATCGATAGCGAGGCTGAGGACGATTACAGGTATGGATGACCTGGCCCGACGCACCTGTTGAGGTTACTGTGCAATTATACTGCTGTCTGTGGCAAGAGAGGTCAGGAGACGAGAGGAGGGAGAGGGATGGAGGGAGCAGGGAGATATTAACCCATTGAGACCTGAAGCCGATTCTACATGTCTCCTAAATCTCAACAGTTTTCTGAAAAACGTATGTTTCTATATCAGTGGTGCTGCATCTTTTTCATGTCAAGGACCCCCAAAATGATATGTATTTGGCCGCGGACCCCCATCAAAATATTTTGTTCCAGAGACCCCAAGAAGCAAAGATTTGAGTTAAAAATGTTCGCTTTAAAAATATATACAGTATATTCAAAGATTTGCACACGTTTTCACGATTTTTCAAAAATAGCAGATCTACAAGCTCATAGCGCGGCACTCGGTGCCGCGCTATGAGCTTGTATATCTGCTATTTTTGAATAGCCCAAAGTGTAAAATAATGCTTTTTAGCTCAAATCTAAAAATGACACAGTTCCAGGTCTTAATGGGTTAAACGGTCGGATGGCTGGGGACAGTGGGGATGAGGAAGAGCGTGAAGGTTGCTGTCTGATAGGGCTCGTTCACCGCACACCCCAAAATAGGAAATCTACGAGCTTGCAGATCTGCTATTTTCGATGTGAGACGCGGGCGTGCAACTAAATACAGTGGTGGAAAGTAACTAACTACATTTACTTAGTAGGTACAATTTTGAGGTTTTGGTACTTTACGTGAGTATTTCCAATTTCCAGTACTTTCACTTCGACTCCACTACATCTCGGATCCAAATATTGTACTTTTACTGCACTACATTTATTTGTAAACTTTAGTTGCTAGTTACTTTGTAGATTTTGATTATCATTACAAAACATAGCCTACATTAGTCACTTCAGCCCTACAGTATGTACATTTCGACCATTTGAAAATAGCCGATCTACAAGCTCACAATGCGTCGCATTGTGAGCTTGTAGATCTTCTATTTTCAAAAGATTGTTATATATTTGAAGACGTGAAATAGGACACTCTGCCTAATGAGTACTTTTACTTTTGGTACTTTTAGTACATTTTGATGCCAATACTTTTGTACTTTTACTCAAGTACATTTTGAATTCCGGACTTTTACTTGTAAAAGAGTATTTCTATATTGAAGTATTGATACTTTTACTTAAGTGAAACATTTGAGTACTTTTTCCACCACTGACTAAATATAAACCTGCCTTGAGGTGGGTGAACGATTAATTTGTCTCATTCAAGGTCTCACCTTCGGCATGGCTCCAACACGAATACTGTTGATGAGAGAACACTCCAACACCTGTCCCTCCTGCACAGAGAGAGAGAGAGAGAGAGAGAGAGAGAGAGAGAGAGAGAGAGAGAGAGAGAGAGACGACAGAGGGAGAGACGGACAGCGAGAGAGAAAGAGAGAGGGGGGTGGGGGGGGGGGGGGGGGGGGGGAGGAGAAGACAGATTGAGATGACAGGATAAATTGGGAGAAGTCTAACAGGTCTAACAGGCCCTTCATCATTTATCATCATCATCTGTGCAGATCAAGGTGACCCTAACATGACGAGGCCTTCACGTCGTTTGAAATGACATTTTAACGACTGCTCCTCCGCTAATAGTTTCGTCGTGTCATTCGGGAACGACTGTGTCTGTATAGTACGTGTCTGAATGTACTCCACTGCCCAATAATATAAAAGATTTATTCCTTTGTGTCTCCCGCTCTGAATTTCTATCCTTTAGTCATGGTTCTACTTATCGTCCTATGGGCCCGACTACTGTGTAATGTCCTATGGTCCTATGTAATCTTTTAAAGAGGAACCTACCTTCCCCTCACTCTTCCAGGTGATGAAGAAGCCAAACTCGTCCACCCTCATCTGGCAGTTGGGCTCGAAAAAATACGGGTCCTGTGGAGAGGGAGAGAAGGAGGAACAGTTCATCAGAACCGGTTGGGAATGGCCTGGGCCGTAGCGCGACGGTCCAGGCACCCTAGGCTTCAATGCCAGCCTGACAGCGTGTCGCGGGTTCGCCTCGTTTAATGCCGTAAACGAGGCAGTGATTGACAAATTTATGTCACGATGGTGCCGTGCGCAGGAAAAAAAGCAGATCTACAAGCTTTTTGGGGGCTTTTTATGAAGGCATAAAAAGCCCCCAAAAAAATTGAAAAATAACCGGTTGGGATATTAAGCCATTAATTACCATATATATATATATATATAATAAACCATTAATTACAGGCAAAATCTTCAAGCACTTGCGAAAATAGCAGATCTACAAGCTCACAATGTTTTAGCTTGTAGATTGGCTATTTTTTACAACAGGACCTAAGTGGTTAAACAGCTCCACTATGCTCCAAGTGCACCCGGACACACTTTTAATGATGTACCACACACATACACACACGCGCGCACACACACACACACACACACACACACACACACACACACACACACACACACACACACACACACACACACACACACACACACACACACACACACACACACACACACACACACACACACACACACACACACACACACACACACACACACACTTTGCAGAACAGGACCTAATGCTAGGGCAAACACAAAGTGAGATAAATGAGAAGACCATGAAGCGTTGAGTGCAAACATTGTTTACCTGGAACGCTGGATAATCCCAGGAAAACTGTGTGTGCGTGCGTGCGAGTGCGTGCGTACACGCGTGCACGTGTAAGTGTTTAGGTATGCGAGACTGTGTTTGTGTTAGCCAAAAGTGTGTGTGTGTGTGTGTGTGTGTGTGTGTGTGTGTGTGTGTGTGTGTGTGGTGTGTGTACTGTATGTGTGTTTAAAGTACTACAGGCCCTCAGGGCTCCATCTATCAGCAGGTGTCAGACAGAAGACTTTCTATTCAGTTCAACAGGAGTCAAAGCAGACAAGCGTCTCACATTGATCCTGCTGTCAGCTCAGCCTGTCACAGGATTGACTCATATTTTACTCTCTTCCATTTTCTATCCCTTTTTAGATCAGGGGTCTTCAACCTGCGGGCCGGGGCCCACTGGTGGGCCGTGAGGGTACAGCAAGCCCCCCCCCCCCCCCCCCGACCCAAGTAATTTGTAAAACACAAGATGAATGATAATATAACAAAAAAAAGATATAATAATAATGTAAAAACCTCATGGTATCTCATGGTACGTTTTCTCTAAAACCTTAACTCCATCGCTAACCCCTAAACCTAACATTTAAATGCCTATAACCCCAATCGGAATCTTTTCATAATTGTAAGCCTGAAATAAAAATATTTGTAACCCATACATACTGCATATATAACAACCATTTCTCTTGTGAAGAAGACCAGGCAACTTGGCCTCACGATGTCTATTTCTCAAATTCTACTACTCTCACAAGTATAACACAAGAACACACACACACAGTATACAATAGATCCTTTTGATTTATAGGAAGGGGTGCTGACAAGCACGCACGCACACACGCACGCGCACACACACACACGCTTTCAGCCTGTTGCCATTGTCGTTATTTGACCACAGACAGTAACCATCCTCCCCTTCACCTCTCTGTAACCCATAGCTCTTCTATCACAACCATTGACAAACCAACGGGGGA
This sequence comes from Gymnoscopelus microlampas, assembly GCF_963454915.1. NCBI lineage: Eukaryota > Metazoa > Chordata > Actinopteri > Myctophiformes > Myctophidae > Gymnoscopelus > Gymnoscopelus microlampas. The sequence continues at coordinate 13,152,351 of NC_139953.1, forward strand.
AAAATGTCCCTTTTGTGAGAGCGGCGGGACCCGGAGGAATCCATGTTGTTAAAGCCTGACTCTCCGTGGTCCAAGCACAGACACAGAGGCTTCAGCTGCAGGTACAGCGCTGTAGCCCAGCAATGCCTCCATTCAAATTGATTTGAATAGATTTTTTATACCAGACTAAATTGATTACGCTGACTAACGACTGAAGCCCCAATTTACACTTTGTCATACAATGGTGTTGCATAAAAATATAGTCAAAATAGCCGATCTACAAGCTCACAACACGTTGCAATGTGAGCTTGTCGAGCTTGTATTTCTGACAATTTTCACACAAAAAACAAAACTAAAATGTCTTCCCCCATAGAGATTATTTTATTAAATTATTTCAATGAATTGTTGCACCCCAACATGGGGTCTCGACGGTTTGCGACGGCGTTGTGTGATGGAGCATGGATAGAGCTGAAAGGCACATGTTGTAGACAGACTGCTGGCTCCACATCAGCCAGGAGCAGCACAAGAAGACACTACTGTTCCATAAGAGATTTATGAGAACACTCTGCTCTCACAACACACACACACACACACACACACACACACACACACACACACACACACACACACACACACACACACACACACACACACACACACACACACACACACACACACACACACACACACACACACACACACACACACACACACACACACACACACAGTAATTAGCGGAGGATATCACTCTTCATCCAGTAGAGAGACGAACAGAAACCTCTGGCAACGTTCCTCTGTCTCACAGTCAAGTTTGTGTGTGTGTGTGTGTGTGTGTGTGTGTGTGTGTGTGTTGTGACAAGTGCAGAACCTTCTGTTCTTGGATCTCTCCTACTTGTCACAATGCTCTTTAAAAGGGAACAGACAGGCAGACTTTTGTATTTGGCCTTGTGTCTGGCCTTCTCACACACACACACACACACGCGCACACGCACACACACACACACACACACACACACACACACACACACACACACACACACACACACACACACACACACACACACACACACACACACACAGTATATAACAGGATAAAACCTATGGTACAAGCACATCGGTGCAACACATGATTTACAACGCAGCTCTGCATTTTGCAGCCTGACGCAGCTGGTGATCTTAATCCCTTACAGTCAAGAGTACATTTCGAACACAAGTACAATTTCACATAATACTTAACTTACTCACGTGGCTACAGTGCATTTGGGATTTAACCAGGGGACCTCTCTGTCAGGGGTCTACATAATAACCCTGAGGCCCAACTCAGGGTCCATTTGGTTCTATTGTACACTTTCTCTTTCTTTTTAGAGTTTAGAGTTACTGTGAGCAGCAGCAGGAGAGTTTAGCTCTCATCCTGCTTCAAATTCTAAACAATGTTATTTTTTTCCCCCCAGAAGTTTTTCGAGTTTTTCTCTGCCTGGTCTGGTTTGTCAATACCAGTCTGCCCGCAGTACCCATGGAAACCAGCGGGGAGAATGTTGGCGATAGTACTGCGATCAATCTGATCAATCAATGACACATAAAAACGGTGTGTGTCTGGCTGGGGAAGGGGCTTGATTTGGGCGTTAGCACACGCGCAGGCACACATAGACACACACACACACACACACACACACACACACACACAGAAATATCTCACTTAATTTCTTTGTTTTGGTCTGGACACTCTCATTTGAACGGGAGCCAATCCATTTCCTTTTCCATCTCCTTGTTTGTCTCTGCTGGCTTGGCGGCCATGCCAGGCAATAAGTGAGTGGCTGTATAATTGCCTCATTGATCTCCTATAAGCCATCAGCGGCGTTCTCAAGAGGAGGCTGTTTAGAACGCCCGACCCCCCTAAACATCCTGCCTGCTGATTGGAGGAGAATGACAGGACAAGGTCCTTATGAGAACATGGGCCAAAGGTCAGAGGAAGTGTTCGATCTTCCTCTACGTACTGTATGTCCAGAGGCGAGAGAGAGCGTGTGTGTGTGTGTGTGTGTGTGTGTGTGTGTGTGTGTCCATTCTAATGTATAGAGGAGAACTCGTTGATATCTACACACAGTGGATAGTTACTCAAGTACATTTAGAATTCCGGACTTTTACTTTTTACTTTTACTTATTCCGGACTAAAACAGAGTACTTTTTCCACCACTGCCTACACATCTATTTTCACTCAATCTCTTTTAACCACTTAAACCCCAGCATCCTTATGTCTTTCGCAGAAAATAGCAGATCGACAAGCTCACATCGGCTATTTTCCCCGAGGGACACCGGTCAACCATATGGGGTTTAAGTGGTTAAAATAATTGTTCATTCATCGTAATCAAGCAGCAGTTTGAAATAATGGTGATGTTGATTTGACGTGATATGGCCCAGCCCTACTGGACATAATGTAATGCGTGCGTCTCTCCTTCCCCCCCCCCACGTTTCTCTGGCTAACTGGTCTGTCAGGATGATAATGACACACCATGCAGAGAGGAGCTCACCATCCATAACTGGCCCTGTGCAGCTCAGACACAAAATAATGTTTTATCGCACACACGCACACACACACACACACACACACACACACACACACACACACACACACACACACACACACACACACACACACACACACACAAATGTACCTGCCTCTACCATCTGTCGCTCTGTGGGACTTCAGTGAGTAGAGAGCATTTTCTGGAAAGATCCATTCTGTTTAGCATATCCTGTGTGTGTGTATGTGTGTGTGTGTGTGTGTGTGTGTGTACCTGTGTGACAATGAAAGAGAAAGAGTGTGAGAGAGAGAGAGAGAGAGAGAGAGAGAGAGAGAGAGAGAGAGAGAGAGAGAGAGAGAGAGACAGACAGAGGGAGAAAGAGAAAGTCTGGGCAAAGTGTATGTGATCTTAATCAACAATGACATCCCCCAAAGGCATTGCAATAACCAGGCAACAGAGGGACAGCTATTCACGCACAGACACACACAGCAGGATGCATTTTTTAAATTGCACCCGTTTTTATGATTCTACTTTTTGTGTCTGAAGCCAAACATTTAAAAAAATCACTCTGCGCGTGAGCAAACACACACACGCATTCACGCGTGCACACACACACACACACACACACACACACACACACACACACACACACAAACACCTCTACCAGACATCAGTATAAAATACCTGTCACCAATGTTGTTAACATTTGACTTCCCCTGGTGACCCAGGTATGTTAGCACCTGATCACCACATTCCCCTAGTGACCCATGTCTATGTTAGCACCTGATCACCACATTCCCCTAGTGACCCAGGTCTATGTTAGCACCTGATCACCACGTTCCCCTGGTGACCCAGGTCTATGTTAGCACCTGATCACCACATTCCCCTGGTGACCCAGGTCTACCTTAGAATGAAAACATTCTAATTAAAACCATGTCTAATGGTCTGAGTGGATACAGAGTCAGGGTGCTGATATTGTGCATGTTGGCTCACTGGAAAAGACTCTGTGGGTCTCAAAGTGTGGTCCAGGTACCCTCATGGTTCCTTGGGGGGTTCCAAATAGCCCCTTACGTGTGTAACTCTGAGAGTGTACAAGTGGAACCGAATGGAATCTTTGAAATTAAAAGGTTTGAGAACCACTGTGCTACACAAAATGGAAACCTTGACAGCCTTCATTAGTATCATTGCTGACACCTGTGAAGGAAGCAACGAAGAGGCCCTTCCAATATGGCTGCTGTGCATATAGCCTGAATAGAAAACAAGCAGTAGGGCCTACCAGGGTTCCTGGAGGACCACCAATCAGACTATCTAGGGCCCATCTGTGGCTAAATGTGCCCATGCAGGCCAGGCTCCCAGTATAAGAACACTGTATCCACCAGTGCACTGGCCCACTTTTCACAGCTACTTTGATCTTCTTCAGCCGCTTGCCAGATTCTTTTTTTCCTCCCTCTGTGATGAAGAGGGATCCTCCTCCCACGCTGATGCCCACATTAAACACTAAAGGGATTTCCTGGCGTGTGTGTGCATATGTGTGTGTGTGTGTGTGTGTGTGTGTGTGAGCTTGTGTGACACACTTAGCATTTGCCAGGCAAATGTCCTAGCTAACTGTCCTGATTAAGTTAGCGAGAGGAAACATGTGGGGGAAAGGAGAGACGCACATGCAACACACATGCAACACACACGCACACGCACACACACACACACACTACACACACACACACACAGGGCCATTTCAGTGAGCTAGGGTATAGGGTCCCTCAGTGACGGTGGTTGGTTCAGACAATCAGCCGCCACGTCAACCACTTCTTAATGAGCATGATCAATGAGGCAGCTCTGATTAACACCATGACGTAAGCCATACAATCTGTGTGTGTGTGTGTGTGTGTGTGTGTGTGTGTGTGTTCAAACGCTTTGTCTCGGGATGGTGTATGTGCGAGTGCGTGCATGTACATACACAGTATGTCCGTGTGTACAGCGTGTACGCAGGGTTTGATTTGATAAAAAAACAAACAGAGGGAGACATTTTGCAAACCGCTTACCGTAAGCCCACAATTCATCATACAACTAATAGTGAAAAGAGCCGATCTACAAGCTCACAACGTGCCGGTGCTGTGCTTGAAACATTTGCCCAAAATATCAGGAAGTCTATATTTTCAAAAAGGAAATGCATTTATTTAATTCAGTCTTGACCAGCAGCAGAGATAAAACATATCTCCAACAGCGATAAAAATATGACCGGGGGGAGGGATGCTTGCATGTGCAAGTATCTGCGTCTCTGCGTCTCTGTGTGTGTGTGTGTGTGTGTGTGTGTGTGTGTGTGTGTCAGTCATTAGTGTGACTCATGACACAGGGTCAGGGCACGATGACCTAAGTCATCAGGTTTATCGGCAAACCCTGTGAATCACTACAAACGAACGGCCATCTTAGCTCCAGGCATGAAGGTTAATAAACCAATAGCCTGGTTTCCACTGTAGGACCAGGCTGGTGCTGATCTACGGGTTGATTAGAATTCACTAGAACAACTCATTTTAAACCCTTGCACCCCTCATGTAGGATGCCTTATATATTGATGCCTTATATATTGAACCATATTTCAGCGTTGACTTGTGATTTCTCATTTCATGACAAAAAAATAGAGAAAAGCAGGATTCATCTTCCAGTAAACTACTAAGTGCCTTTTGGTCTGTGGTGTGGATAAACAATCGGTTAATAGCATAATGGGGGCAATCAGATGTGAATGAGTCTTAATTAGACCACTTAAACCCCTGTAGTCTCAGACAACTGGTCTTGAGTTGCAACTGTACTTTCTTTGACCACTTTTTGCCGTCCACACCAAATCTAGTCACCAAAAATAGCGACGCATTGCGATCTTGTAGATCTGCTATTTTTTGGCTAATGTTCCCCCCAGAATATGATCTGCTATGAACGCATGGCGTTTGAAATATGTCACCACGATGACAGCGATGGTTTTATTCACCTCGTCAAACCTGTCAAACGACGCTCCCTCCTGCATGAACTCTGGCAGATGCTTCTGCCAGTTGAACTCGTAGGACTTCGTCATGGCTGCTCACACACCTGAGAGAGAGAGAGAGAGAGAGAGAGAGAGAGAGAGAGAGAGACAGAGAGGGAGACAGAGAGAATGGACAAAAACACAGAAAAGTCAGTCAAAAAGAGCAGGTGCAAAGACTGGTAGTTTGTGTTCTCTCTCTGAATATGAGCGTTGTGAACTAAAGAGCTATAGTGTTTCGTCTGCCTGCTGTGTCCCTGTGGCCTGAAATTCTTCCCTAATTCACAGAGCAATGGCTGCCTGTCTGCCGCCCCAAATATGTTCTGCTGAGAAAGACAAAACCTAAAATGAAACAAAAAAACAAATGTACACAAACACCGTATTCAACCAACATGAGAACCGTTGTCATCCGTTTCTGTGAGTATACTTATTTGAGACTAGCCACACGTTAAAATGCTTCATTTATCCATGTGTAACTCATAGAGTTAGGATTTTACAGTGTTTTTTGTTTGTGCGCAAAAAAAACGATTCAGTCTGGATTCATGACACATTCTGATTACGTGCGTCATGGTGTCAGAGCGCTGTCACATTACCGGTGAAATCGACAAAAACAGGTAGACATGTGACAGACTGAAGCGAGAGGGTGATGTTCTATGTATAGAACCGTCAGCACTTAGTCATTCATGCAAGGCATTATGGGAATTAAACGCTCGACGGTGGCGGAGGTGTTTTATCCGTTAAATCTCACCTACCGCTCACCACATACTGTATGGATGGCTGTTAACAGGTGTGGATGGACAGTAAATGTGTCCTTGCACTCACCCACGCGTGCGTAATGTATGTGTGTGTGTGTGTGTGTACGTGTAGATGGTGGTGCAGATAATACAGATTGCCCATTACGTGCTGCAGAGAGTGGCTTTCCTTCTCTCAAACGAAAAGATGGAAGGAAACCGGATGTTGTTGAGAGAAGGAGGGAGAGAGACATAATGACAGAGTTAGAGAGAGTGAGAGAGAGAGAGAGAGAGAGAGAAATAAAAGGTCAAAATGTAAAAAAATGCCAGAGATTAAACTGGGAGAAGAGGCAGACATTTAAAACACGGAAGAGAGAAACGAGGAGAGATGGAAATGAGAACGACAGAGAGAGAAGGAAATAGCAAGGTGTTAAGAGAGGGGAGACGGGGATATTAGAGAGAGCGAGAGAGTGAGCAAAAGATGGAGAAACTGAGAGAGACAGAGCGAGAGAAAGAGATGGGGGTAGAATTGAGTAGGAACTGAGACACACAAGGGAGAGGTAGAGAAAATAGAAGGTGCAGACAGCTGTGTGTGACAGAGAGCGAGGTGGACAGGGTGGGGGGTTGGTTGGGTGGTGGTGGGGGGGGGCTGTTTGGGTCTACTTTGTGAGGTGAGGCACACAGCAACCACAGAGCTGCATGAAAACATCTTTGGCGAGCCCCGGGCCCACGGCCATGAACCAATTAAGACCTATAAACGTCATTGTACGATGAATAGTAAGAATAGCCATACAAGCTTGTTGATGTGCCTATTTTCGTTATTTTTTTAACTGCTATTTAACTTCTATGTTTTTTGTTTGCCTATAATGATGACAAGCCCAAAATAGGGATGCCCGGGTTAATGTGGTTAAGTGGCCTGACCCTGCACTCTGACCTCCACATGTCAAAATGATGTAATTCCCTCTGGGGATCAATGCAATGTCAAACAAGCAAGCTGCCAATGGGCCTGACGAATTAATGCGTGCTAAAATCGTGTGCTGAGCCTCTGGTATAGGATGCCAATGTTGTGGAAATGTTCTACAGTGAACTGGACCATAGGAGGTAACATCAGCCAACAAATGCTAATGTGTCGTTTCACATAAACGTAAATACGATTTCTCCACCCCAAGTGTCTCCAAACCCCACAAAAACAGAGCCTTTTTTAAACACAAATTTAACCATTGATCCTAAAACGGTTAACTGTTCAATGAGAGTTTTTTTTGGCATTCAAACTTTGTTACTAAAGTATGAATAAATTATAATAATTATAAAACACACACACACACACACACCTATTTTGCTAATTTGTGTGATTTCACACAAGAGAGACTTTCTCTTGTACTGCATCACATTTGGAACTGAAAACAGTTCTACAGTCCTCAATAGATTCCTCTCAAACAAATTGCACACACACCATGCCGACATGAGAGCACACACACACACACACACACACACACGCGCACACACGCGCACACACACGCAGTGAAGAAGGAGTCAAGCCCATCAAACACAGCCCTCCACCATCTGTGGTGTCCTGCCAGGGGACTGTAACACAGACACACACACACATCCTGTCATGGGACAGAGAACACAGACGCACACTTCCTGTGGAGAGATCAGGAACGGGGCCTTGGCAGGCAGCCAGTAAACACAGCACCCACAGGGACTGCTTTAGACACATTGAAGCCTCATAGGCAGCACTCAATAACCACATCTATGAGGAAACAGGAAACCAATTGCCAAATCTGATTTGGAATCAAATCTCTCATGTTAATTAACCCCATGAACCATAGCATCCCTATCCTGGGCATGTCATATGAGCCGTAGACGAATATTCAGTGAGAATAGGCAAATGCCCGGCCCAGCCGGTCTACAAGCTCACAGCGCGTTACAGCACAACACGTTGGCTATTTTTGGCGAAGACATTTGTTGCAGAGGGCCTGGTATAGACAGTAAGAAAGCAATAGCCAGCACTCCGAAGTCCTTCTGGTACTTTTAATCAGTGGAGGAAAAAAGTACTTACATTGCAGTATCAATACTGCAATGTAGAAGTACTCTGTTACAAGTAAAAGTCCGGAATTAAAGATTTACTTGAGTAAAAGTACAAAAGTATTGGTATCAAAATGTACTTAAAGTACCAAAAGTAAAAGTACTAAAATGTTTGAAAATAGCCTAGGTATAGAATAGGGCTAAAGTGGTTAATGTGTGTTTTAAAATGTCATAATTTATATCTGCAAAGTAACTAGTAACAAAAGTTTTTTTTTCACAGCATACACGGACGCGTTAAGCCTTCCTCAGCGTGTATCATACACGCTGAGGAAGGCTTGACGCCGAAACGTGTCCGTGTATGCTGTGTCTGTCCGTGCACATATCTATTAAAAGTACCAGAAGGACTTGCGGAGTGCTGGCTATTGCTTTCTTACTGTGAATCTTCGTGAGCCGTGCACCCGGCAAACTGCTTTACACACAGACAGAGAGTGCTCGTTTTTGTTTTCTACTGGCCTAGTATAGACCCCTGGGGGACCCCAGGTCAAATAAGTATATACTACAGTAGGGTTTAAGTGCTTAATTGCTCAGCAGTGGGCTGCCCTTATAAGTCAGGCCCTTCGCACCCTCGATAACCCACGTTGGGTAGCGGTTTCCTCCTGGCTAATTGCAGCACCGAAAGCTGAGGTTCTACGAGGGCATGCTGGTGCGCTCAGCAGAAGCCCCCGGGCGGGCAGGCGGACGCACGTGTGTGTGTGTGTGTGTGCATGTGAGGAAGCCGAGGGAGGCCAGGAGGAAGGCATAGCGAGGTCCGAGCCCCGTGTCCAACCCCTGACAACGAGATAATTGCGATGGATAAGATCCCCGCGAGGCGCTCAATTCCCAGCCTGCTCTTCCGTCTAAAATGGCAGCTAGGGTAGAGCCCAGCGGTCCTCGCTGCCTCGGAAACTAAAATTAGGTTGGAGCAACACCAGCCGACCGGCCGGCCACCCAGCATGCATGCAGCGGGCACTGAAATCAGTGGTGGAAAGTCACTAAATACATTTACTCGAGTACTGTACTGTAGTGCAATTTTGGGGTTCATTTACTTCAGTATTTCCATTTTCTAATAAATTCTACTCCACTACATCTCAGAGGAAAATAATGTACTTTTTACTACGCTACAATTATTTGACAGCTTTAGTTACTTGTTACTTTGCAGACGTAGATGATTTAATAAAAAAACATGCATTAACCACTTAAGTCCTATGTTCTACTTCGACTATACAATAGCAGACATCCCACCTCTACCGGAAGTTCCGGGAGTCTCCCGGGAATTAGCGTCCGCTTCCGGACACCCGCGAGCGGCCATAAATCTCCCACAAATGCCGACCAGGCGACCTGGTGGATTTGTGGGGGAACGGTTTCTATTTACTGCTCAGTGCTCAGATACGGTCTAGAGCAGGGGTGGGCAACTTTGATGATGGAGAGGGCCACTATATTTCCACACTCACTCCAGAGGGCCACATTGCATATGCTATGTCACAAAAAAAAGTAGCAAAAATAGCCGATCTACAAGCTCAAAATACGTCGCAGCGCGACATGATTTGAGCTTGTAGATCTGCTATTTTTGCTACTTTTGAATTGGAATCCTGATTATTTTTTTGCTATTTTTAAATTGGAATCCTGAAAAGTAACATTTTCAAATGCATTTAGTTATACTTACGTTAACTTTATGAACTTAAATACGAATACATTGGACATAAAAAAGACAATAGAATTGTAATACTAGTCATTAAGCTACTAATATAGACTGAACTCTAGCTGAACCTTTCACGGTAAGTCTTGCATTCAAGCAGCTTTTTAACGCTCAGGGACACTTCTAGGTATAAATCACAGCTGGTTGGACTCAAGTATCAACGATAATAATTCTTAGATTGATGTGCGTTTAATACTACTGTAGCTCTGGTTCACATCACGGTACCTGGCAGTGAGTCCTCATGCACTCCATGTATGGTTCCAACCTACTGAAAAGCATTCATCCAACGTTAACCCTTTTAATCCCTTCCGTTAGGCGACACCTACACATTTTTGTTGTTGTTGGGTTGCCACAGCAACAGACGCCAAGGGAAATTCCTTGTATATGAACCTCATACTAGGCAATACAGTATATCCTATTGTATTCATATCTGTGGCCATGCACTGGTATGGATTTACACAGTAATCTATATTTATCTGACTATAGCTCCAGTCAACATACACAATAGTTAACCACTTAATACATCACCATACAAAGGTGTTGCAAAGTATTCCACTGTAAATATACCTGTTGATGCTACTGAGTTTTCAACCAATATAACATATTGCATGTTTTATGCATGTGTGTTTCTGATTAATTGAGTACAATGGCCCACAATGGAAACAACCCCCCTGGGGCTTTTTGTGTTAACCTGTTAGCATAACCTTTGACCTTACTTGTACTGTTAACAATCCTGCTAATATAGTATTCAGTCAATCAATCAATCACTCAATTAAAAAAAAAGTAAAGAACATTTTTAAAGCGAACATTTTTAACTCAAATCGTTGCTTCTGGGGGGTCCCTGGAACAAAATATTTTGATGGGGGTCCGCGGCCAAATACATATAATTTTGGGGGTCCTTGACATGAAAAAGATTGAGCACCACTGATATAGAAACATACGTTTTTCAGAAAATTGTTGGGATTTAGGAGACATGTAGAATCGGCTTCAGGTCTCAATGGGTTAAGTAGAATGTCAAGTAAATTTCTAATACACATGCATCAGTGAGCACTCTACCTATAAAATATTCTCCTGCCATTCAGGTAATGGTTACTATGGAGCCATCCAAGTGTGAATAAACAAAAATCCGATCGAAGCTTGACTAAGCCCTAATGTGTCTGCATTTTGTGTGCTGTCAATATAGTGAAGGGCAACTAATATGCGCCAATGTGACCTTTAATTATTTGCAGGACTACTTTGGAAACACAGCCATGCTCAAATGCAATCATCGCTGCATATATAGTGCTAAATCCTAAAATTAATGGAAAACCACTTACAGGTCAATGGATTGTTATATAAAAGTAAACTTTTAAAAAGAATAGATGAATAAATAAAATAATGCTGGTTAACCCATAAAGACCTGCAGGTTCCAATTCTACAGAATGTCTTCTAAATCCTAACAGTTTTCTGAAAAAAAACGTTACTATATCAGTGGTTCTCAAACTTTTTCATGTCAAGGACCTCCAAAATGTATTTGACCGCGGACCCCCTATCTGAAAATATGTTGTTACAGGGACCCCCAGAAGCAAAGATTTGAGTTAAAAAAAAAGAAATTGCTTTAAAAATAATACGGTACATTCAAAGATTTGCGACAATTTTCACGATTTTGTCAAAAATAGCAGATCTACAAGCTCATAGCGCGGCACCGAGTGCCGCGCTATGAGCTTGTATATCTGCTATTTTTGAATAGCCAAATTAATCAAATAATGGTTTAAGTGGTTACACAGATGCGTTCCCCGGTTTTAATGGGTTAAAATGCTATCGACGTATTCAATCTACTCAAGAGCTTTTCCCCTGTCGGCTGTGGTGCGCTCTCAGAGGACGAGGAGGATTGACAGCCTGTGCTATTCTCAGAACACTGAAGTATGTGGAGATATTTGCCATTAAAAGTGCAACAGTTTCCCCTCTCTTCCCTTCTTAGTGGGGCTGGCTGGCTGCATGGCTACAGACAGGAATCGATAGAGAGATGATGGAAAGCTTTTTTTTTTTTAAACGGACAGACATTGTACTGTACAGAAAGGTGAGGAAAAGCAGAAGAGAAGGAAAACAGATGAGTAGTGTATGTGTGTTCTTGCGTATTTGTTTTCAAATGCAAATCTTTGAATATTTTCAACTCCGATCTGTGCTTCTGGGGGTCCCCGGAACAACATATTTTGAGATGAGAAATACATGTCCTTTTGGGGGTCCTCACCATGGAAAAGTTGGAGCTCCACTGATATAGAAACATACGTTTTTTCAAAAAGCTGTTAGGATTTATTAGACATTTTGGAGAATCCCCCAGAAGCAAAGATTTGAGTTACAAATGTTTGCTTAGAAAAAATACAAATATATTTAAAATTTTGCACAAATGTTCACACATTTTCAAAAATAGCAGATCTACAAGCCCGTAGCGAGCTTTTAGATCTGCTATTTTGAATAGCCAAAGAAATCAGAAAATGACACAGATGTGTTCCCGGTCTTAAAGGGTTAAACCGCGCTGCAACTCGTTATGACCATTTTTGGTTGGTTTAGTGGTTAAGGATATATTGACACATCTGTCAAATGGAGACAGAGCTGTAAAGGGCCATCTAAACCAAGTCTATAACTACAACCATAACTACATCATTCACCACTGTCATTGTGATAGGTACGGGGTGTACATTGCCATCCACTTGAGAATGATTTTTAAAACAATATACAGTTATAGTTATAATAGTTGGATGGCCCTAAATTACCTCTGTGTTTAGGACTGCGCTCTGATTCCACAGGAATCCTGACACAGTTCTTTTTTCTGCTGCTTTATTTCCTGGACAGAGTGGAATTGCTTCATTCTAGCAGAGGGCCAGATCCTAAATCTGTTCTACTGGAACCTCCTGAGAGTCAGCCAGCCCCAGATAGGAGAACGCTTTATTAATCCCCAGGAGGGAAATTCAGCAAAAAAAAAAGTAAAGAAAATTGCACAGCGATAAACAATAAATACAGCGATACAGTATACGACAGTAGATACGGCAATAAACCATACGACACAACCCTGTTTACACATGCACACACACACATACAATATACTCGCTTGCTGCTCGATAGCACACGCACACTCACCAACAATAAATCCATATACACTCGCTCATAAATACGCGCGCACACACACGCACACACACGCACACACACGCACACACAGGTTTTGTTTGTTTGTTTCGCCAACAGTCCATGAATAACCAATTAAGACCTGAAGCCGATTCTACAAATGTCTTCTAAATCCCAACAGTATTCTGAAAAACGTATATGTCTATGTCAGTGGTGCTCACACTTTTTCATGTCATTGATGTCAAGGACCCCCAAAACTATATGTATTTAGCAGCGGACCCCCATCACAAAATATTTTGTTCCAGGGACCCCCAAAAGCAAAGATTTGAGTTAAAAAATGTTCGCTTTAAAACAATATATATTAAAAGATTTGCACACATTTTCACGATTTTTCAAAAATAGCAGATCTACAAGCTCGTAGCGCGGCACTCGGTGCCGCGCTATGAGCTTGTAGATCTGCTATTTTTGAATAGCCCAAAGTGCTTTTTTAGCTCAAATAAAAAAATGACACAGATGCGTTCCAGGTCTTAATGGGATAAGGAAGGAGGTGGGTATACAGGCGGGCAACAGGCCATGAATTGAAGGGGAATGCTGAATAGTCTGGTCTCCAAAACGTCTCAGACACCATTGTATATTCTGATAACTGTTGACACAAAGGAGCGGCCGAAGCGCTCCGTTTCCCACCTGAGGAGAATGAGCCTCAGGCTGCAAGTCTGTATGTCTGCTGCAGCACAGCTCATCATAGAGGAGTCAATGGTAAACAGTGCATTTATATGCAGACGATTTGCATTAACATTCACCCATTCAGACACACATTCACACTCCGACGGCGGAGGACACCATGCGAGGCACCGATCTGCTCATCAGCAGCAGTTAGGGAGGGCTTCAGTGAATAGCTCAACACTTTCGACGTGCAGCCAGGGGGAGCCGAGGATCAGTGTTGCCCAGTGTTGATTTCGTCGACTAAAACTATGATGAAAAATATTCGCACCTTTTTTCACCGACGAAAACTAAATACAAACTAAATAAAAAAAGCTACGATGACTAAAACTATGACTAAATATATTGGCAATTTCGTCAACAATTAAAAACTAGACAAAAATGTTAGTGAAGGACGAGTGATCCAGTAGAACTAAAAGGCAAGTCATTTTATGTTTGGTCGCGCTCGGGTGTTGCGCTTTGAAGATAGCAGATCTACAAGCTCACAACGCGTCGCAGCGCGACGCGTTGTGAGCTTGTAGATCGTCTATTTTCGGCATGCAGCAAAGTGAAAATAAGCTATTTTGATGTCATCAAGGCCTGCCAAAATATTATTTTGTCGACAAAATCTACTTTAGGTTTAGTCGACTAAAACTAGACTGAAACTAAAACTTTTCAGATGACTAAAATATGACTAAAACTAAATGAAAATGTATTCAAAAGACTATGGCTAAAACTAAACCAAAATTTGCTGTCAAAATCAACACTACCGGGAACCGTTAGATTCCAAGAAATCATATTGTAATGTATTCAGTGGTCATTGCACTTAAACACTCTGTTGCTGGTCTATGGCGAGGTGGGTATGGGTGTGAAACGTTGTGTCCCCGTTTGGCCCTGAAGTCATTCAGACAGCAGCCTCTGTCTTGTTGCGCTGACTGAGGCCACACACACACACACACACACACACACACACACACACACACACACACACACACACACACACACACACACACACACACACACACACACACACACACTGAGTGCACAACATGTTAACTGCCATCTGCTCTTTCCATGAAAGCCATGAGCAGGTGAGTCCAGGTGAAAGCTGGCTTTCCCGGTTGAATGCTTTCAAGTGACGCCAAGCCAGATGTAACAGTAGACTAAGGTCAGGGAGCAGGTCAGCGATGGATTCTTAAAGCCTGGATGCAACTTGAGACGACACAAACAGAGCTTAGGGGGAAGCACCAGCATGTCATCCAACAGCTTCTTCCCCCAAACCATCAGAACCCTGAACGCTCGCCACATATTGCCCCTAAAACTAACATCTTGAGGGATGAATAGCACTTTATCTATATTGCACTTTGAATGCATACGCATTTATTGTTTTACCAATGTTGTCTGCTCTCTCTACTTTTTAATGTTTTTAACGGCCTCGCCTCTTTTTAACGTGTCTATTGTTTTTAAATGTGAAGCACCATGAGTTGTGGAGAACGGTATTTTGCTCCACTGTATGCCTAGTGTGTATTGTGGAAGTGACAATAAAACTGATTCTGAACAGCAATGTTGTGTCTTAAGAGTGCCTGTAAATTCTGTTTTGGAGGACATTTCAGCTAAGCGTGATCATTTTTCAATGACTATGGAGAAACATAAAAATAAATCCATGTAAAATGGTCTACAGTATGTTATGTATATTATGACCTAAGCTGTTAACAGACAATGTAATGTGTTGATGGTAGTGTGTTTTTTTTTTTTTTTTGACAAAAAAATTGGCCATATATTTGTACACGTGTCAAAAGGATAAAACATAAAAAAAAAGCTAGAGAGTTAATTTCCATTGTCCTTTAATCACTCTGTCTCAGGCTGATAACTGACCCTTAACACTGTTGTCCTGAGCCAGCTTCCTCTCTCTACAATCACTTGATAGATTTTTTTAGGTGTTTTACTGGAGTATTTCCAATTTTCAGTACTTTTAACTTCTACTCCGCTACATATCAGACGATTTCAAACGATTTTTATACATTTTGAAGACTTGTGAAATGGGACATTTTACATAATGAGTACTTTTACTTTTGGTACTTTAAGTACATTTTGATACCAATACTTTTGTACTTTTACTCAAGTCAATTTTTAATTCCAGACTTTTACTTGTATTTCTACATTGCAAGTATTGATACTTTTACTTAAGTAAAAAAGTTGAGTACTTTTTTGACATCACATGTATTAGAGAAGACACATGGTTGTCTGTGCTTTCCCTAGCACCAACTGTAGGAGTTAGCAGCGACAAGGGACTAGAATACATGCTGGATCGGTTATTAGGTATTCATAATAAATTAGCACAAAAAAAGAGAGAAAAAAAAAAGTCAAAAAGGACTCCCTTGGACTGCATCCTGGTTCATAGTATGTTGTATGTATTCAGTCTATGCTGTAAGTAACATAATCCTCTCTGTTTGTCTTGCATAATATTTGCCAAGCCATCTCTCCTAGCCTGTAGCCTACCAGAGAATGGAAATGAAAGTCAAATAACAGATATAGGATAAATCTCTCCCACTGCCCGAGGCATCAAGAGGCACATCCAGGTCAGGCAGGCAGTCATCTGATGCTTTGTTAATAGCGCTCTTATAAGAATGCCTAATGAAACCTTTCCGAGCACCTTTGGAGCTTTAAATATTCAATATGCAATTCAAAAGGTTGCCAAGCAAATTGGAGGATATGGCGCTCAGCTGACCCGTCTAATTTCAGTTAATATCCCCCACATTACATCTATCAGAGGAGCAGGCTGTGCCATTGTTAACACACAAGCTAATACTTTGGTCATGAATAATTGAAGTCTCTCTCTCTCTCTGTCTCTCAGACACCCAATGAACGCATGCACACATATACTGTACACACACACACACACACACGTGCATGCATTGCGCGCACGCACGCACACAGTCAGTGTGTGTGTGTGTGTGTGTGTGTGTGTGTGTGTGTGTGTGTGTGTGTGTGTGTGTGTGTGTGTGTGTGTGTGTGTGTGTGTGTGTGTGTGTGTGTGTGTGTGTGTGTGTGTGTGTGTGTGTGTGTGTGTGTGTGTGTGTGTGTGTGTGTGTGTGTGTGTGTGTGTGTGTGTGTGTGTGTGTGTGTCTTTCTGTAATATGCCTATAAAAGGGTCTAGAATGCTAGACATGTCTCCATTGTTAAGATACTTACACTACACTGCCTTTTTTCTTCTTACAAATTAATTAAAAGATCTACAAGCTCACAGTGCGTTGCAGAGCTTGTAAATCGGCTCTTTTCCCTGTGCTACACCATTGTACAATGAAGTGTAAAACAGGGTTTAAGCGGTTAATGTAACAGGTTTATTTTGTGTGTCTGCCTCTGTGCTGACTGCTTGTCTTACCCTGGTCAAACAGAAAGAGTAAACAGCGAGTGTAAACAGTGTATTAGGTATTGTTTTGATACACCAGATACACCAACTCTGTCTGACTCTGAACACACAGTTCAAAGCACTCCCTTTAGATGTCTCCCTTTAGATAGACTGAAGACATTTGGTGTTCAGTAACACAGTCTCTCTATCATGCTGGAGGGTGATGTATAGGCCTAAATGAATGTTAGTCTTATTGTTCTTTGTACTGTATTGTATTGTATTGTGTATTCATGCATTTGGTCCTTGTCTCCAAGACAAAGTTTTCCCATGGGAGACAAAATAAAGTAATCTTGAACATAGTGGACCAACATTTGAAATGTTTTTTACCCATTGAGACCTGAAGCCGATTCTACATGTCTCCTAAATCTCAACAGTTTTCTGAAAAACCTATGTTTCTATATCAGTGGTGCTCAATATTTTTCATGTCAAGGGCCCCCAAAATTATATGTATTTGGCCGCGGACCCCCATCAAAATATTTTGTTCCAGGGACCCCCAGAAGCAACGATTTGAGTTAAAAATGTTCGCTTTAAAAATATATATATTCAAAGATTTGCACACATTTTCACGATTTTTCAAAAATAGCAGATCTACAAGCTC
Organism: Gymnoscopelus microlampas; assembly: GCF_963454915.1. Lineage (NCBI taxonomy): Eukaryota > Metazoa > Chordata > Actinopteri > Myctophiformes > Myctophidae > Gymnoscopelus > Gymnoscopelus microlampas. The sequence goes on from NC_139953.1 coordinate 13,170,158, forward strand.
GTAGCGCGGGACTCGGTGCCGCGCTATGAGCTTGTATATCTGCTATTTTTGAATAGCCCAAAGTGTAAAATAATGCTTTTTAGCTCAAATCTAAAAATGACACAGTTCCAGGTCTTAATGGGTTAACAAGAGCAGCATTGTCACCGTGTCTGCCTCCTCGCTCGGCCAAACGTTCAGAACACAACATATTATCTACAGTGACAATCTGACTGTGTGCCAACCAATTGAAGGCAATTTGCCTAATGCAAATTTTTGTTCCGCGACCTCCGGAAAATAAACACAAAGGGTAAATTCTCAACATGGGGGTGAGAAGAGCTGATACTGGATACAACTAACTAACTATTCTGTAAAATCATTTGTGGAATACATTGTATTGCACTGTACTTGGATTGCCCTTGCATTATAAGCATTTCTAGATGCTAAGCTCATGCTAAATGAAGTTTAAATTAGAATTGGGTTATCTTTGGGTTATCTAGAGCAGTTGGCTCAAGTTCAACATTTAGCAGGCTTATAGTATATATTTGCCCGACACATTTCAGTGCCATAGTATAAACAAGACTAAGATTCTAAAAGCCACACTATCTGTCCCTAAAGGTTGTGCTGCTCCTTAAACCAGGTAGTAGTTATTCCGATATTTTGTTTGCGACCACATGTGTCCAGCCATTAGATTTATTTTTTATTTATTTATTTTTTTAAAGATATTTTTGGGGCTTTTTCTGCCTTTATTTGAGAGGAAAGTAGGCTGACAGGAAATGGGGAGAGAGATGGGGGGGGGGGGTGTCACACAGCAAAGGCCGTTGGGATCGGGGTTCGAACCTCTGACGCGCCGTCAGACTGGATTACCAGCCTATGTGGTATGTGCCTCGACCGCTAGGCCAGCGGGCGCCCCAGCCATTAGATTTTGAGAGATGATGTTGTAACCAATCCGCGGGGTGGCACTGGACTTAAGTTAAGGGGGTCAATCAAATGGTTATAGGGTTCAACCGCTGGGGTGCAAGTTTCATGGCATTCTGCCCATTCAATATTGAGCTATATACTGTATGTTGTGTGCAACTGGAAGTGTTGGCCCAAGGGTGTCGCGAGAGGAGCTACTGGGAAACCAAATGCAGTATGGGTTCATCCTCCCAGGAGAATACAGGTGCACAGACAACTCAATGGCAATCTTTTTTTTTTTTTTAGATATCCTGTTTTTCAGGCGGACAAAGCTACGGACAGACTTTGCCATCCTGAGAGCCAAAAAAAAAAACATAATTCTAAATGAATAATACATTTCCATTACTTATTAATCATTTGAAATGTTAACACTCTTTCCTGAGGAATCACACTATACGCTCTGGTGTGAATGCAAAACAAAATAATCTGCACCTCCACACAGTACCGCCTGCTCAAATGTGACTTATTTTACAGTCCAGTCAGTCTTACACCTCATTCTCTATCAGGCACGGAGGAGCCCTGCAGACTAAAGTCGTCTTAGGACACAAACGTTGCTCACCTAGAGTCAATTCTACCGTGAACAACAACAAACCTACGCTCAGACTCTCGGAAATCCTTTTCTCCCTGTCTGTCATGTTCACATTTTTGTCAAATCATACAGATACTGGTACATTACTCACTTGCTATGCAGTCGATACAATTCATCAGGCACACTCTGTCGCACTTACATATAAAACACACACACAAATACTTCAACAAACTGTCAGCGAAGACCTAAAAAACATCTATTAGCCTCGCCATCTATAGTACAGAAGTCCTGACGTCACTCGTCCATCCCCTGGGTCGTAAAGTCATTTCTCTATGGAGAATAACATTGGATCATCATAGAATCGTCTCATATAAGAAGTGTGGTCCAAAAATAAACAAACAGTCTCTGCAATATTGTCAGGGAGGTGGCTCTGTATCGTTTATGATAGTGAGTCACTCATATTTGAAACAGTCCGTTTCTGGCGAAAATTGAACTAATTCGGCAGAAGTAACATTAGCGTTTTCTCACTGTCAGTTGATGCTTCATATCCATAAGAGTAAAACCACCGGGGTCATTTGTTTATTTTTGGAACACAGTTCTTATTTGACACGATATTAAACAGGTCTATGAGAATTCAGAACAGGGGGGAAAAAAACGCGACCCAGGTAGGATGCGTAAATTACGTCAGACTTCGGTGCTCTATACAGCCGCAACAGGTCCTGTGTTGCTCCACGGATCCAGTGCAATACTGCCACGGTTGGGGGTTTGAATCCCGATAAGGCTGCCTACTCTAAACCCACTGCACACAGAATCACCACACCACACCGAATGGCATATTACTGGCCAGCCTGCCTACATACCTGACTGACCTGTCTGTCTCTGTGCAGAGTGCGGTCCAACCTGCTAACGATCCCAGAGGAAGCAGAGAGAGAGAGAGAGAGAGAGAGAGAGAGAGAGAGAGAGAGAGAGAGAGAGAGAGAGAGAGAGAGAGAGAGAGAGAGAGAGAGAGAGAGAGAGAGAGAGAGAGAGAGAGAGAGAGAGAGAGAGAGAGAGAGAGAGAAATGTATTTGGGTAGCACACAAACAGACAGACCACACCCTCAGGTCCATTGGCTTAGTTAAACATCCTATTTTAAAAACCTCCATGCAAAAGGCGCAGACATGCCAGGATGCATTAGAAACACAGAAATCGTTTGCCAACTGTTTGTTCACTGGAACAAACAGGGACTGATGTGCTCAAACCATCACAGTCTGACTAGATGAGAGAGATGCAAGGAGGCTGCAAAACCGAGGCTATTTCAATCCTAGATCACAGACAAGGATAAAAACGTTGCAGATGCAGCATGTCGGCCCCCCCAATCGCATTACCATAAATTAGATTTGAAACCAAATGCTATCTAGTACAATCGGGTTAGGGTTAATGTTTGCCAGTGACGCTATAGGCCGCACTGCACCGCTCTCTGCATGGCAGCCTGCCGACTGCGTGCTGCAAAGACGCGGAAAAAAAACGTATCGTAAAATAATCAAGTGTTTACCCCAGCTAGAAGTAGCCCTTAATTTACTGACAGGGCCTTGGCAAGGGGACGCACGCAGGCCAGTGGGTTTTTTATTGCACCCGGGAGACGTCGACTTGCTCCTCTCTGCTCAAACAGCTTAAACGGGCGAGGAGATCAATGTCGGCCGTTTCCCCCGTTGTCTGCGTTCATATTTCTGTGTCCACTTAGTGTGGAAGGAGGAGGACGGGAGGAGGAGACAGGACGGGAGGAGGAGGGGAGGAGGTACAACGGGAGGAGGTTGACAAGAGGTGGGTGAGGACGAGAGAGATGAGGAGGAACAGCGATCGCACTGAGTAAACACACACTCACCTTTTACTAGGATGGGGATCCGGTGGTGCTGTGTGTGTGTGTGTGTGTGTGTGTGTGTGTGTGTGTGTGTGTGTGTGTGTGTGTGTGTGTGTGTGTGTGTGTGTGTGTGTGTGTGTGTGTGTGTGTGTGTGTGTGTGTGCGCGTGTGTGTGTGTGTGCGTGTGTGTGTGTGTGCACAAGTCACGCTCCACTGCAGCCTAACGTGGCCTACAACCTGTGGTCTCATTGCATTAACTATAAAACACACATCACTCTGTGAGAGAACAGAAGCAACGCAGAGGAGGTGAACTGAAAGGAGAATGGAGGCGAGGTGAGAGGAGGAGGGTAGAGGAGAGGAGGATGGAGGAGAAGAAGAAGAGATAAGGCTAACTAACTCTTTTCATCTCTATTAAAATTCCCAGCTGAGTCGTGAGCTCATTTCACTAAATGCGCGCTTGGGCTCACCGACACTAAGCACATCAACACAGAGTCCTCTGGGAACACTGCACTGGCAATGTTCTCTCTGTGTGTGTGTGTGCGCGTGTGTTGTGTGGTGTGTGTGCGTGTGTGTGTGTGTGTGTGTGTTAGAGCATGCTGTTCTTTAACCAATTACAGTACAATAGTGGAGGTACTTCTTTGGCCTTTACTGGCAGTGTGCAAGTTTGGCACTGATTCGTCTCAGCAACTTAAGAGATTCGCTCCGGACACACAGACAGCCACACACACGTGCGCGCACACACACACACACACACACACACACACACACACACACACACACACGCACACACACACACACGCACACACGAGCACGGACCCTCTTATAGCTGGCTAGCCTCCTGCAGAACCACACTGAATGTTGAGGCACCATCAGGCCAAACTACTATACTACTGTACAGTAGCTTGCTCGCTTTAACCACTATGGTTTTGCCATGA